>NC_091697.1:31532651-31835681 GCF_041296265.1 Equus caballus | reverse complement strand
GGAAGCAATCCAGAGAATGAGAAGGAGAGAATGACCTGTAGGTGGTCTGGAATGCTCCGGATACGGTGCTGGTACAGACTTACACTTTCTGAATACAGCAGCCCCTGATCTGTAGTTTATACACCTCATTATTCCTGGGAGTTGCATGACACATCTGTCCCATAAAAGAGAAGAGAAAATCTTAAGCTTGTGAGGTCTACATGACCGTTTCCTTCAGTCATCAGCAATAAAGTTCCAAGACTTGCCATAGTGATTGGCCCTGACCCCAGGGTGATCCCAGGCAAGGTTCCAAGCTGAAACTCTGCCTTCTTACAGTGACTGCATTGAAAACACAGTGTGTGTCTAATAGGTTGGCTGGATCAGCCTCATTCCATAGCTTGCAATGTGTGTATATGTGATAAAAAAAGATGAAAGAGCTCCAATCTAAGTAGGAAATAAATACACAGAGGGACATAGTTCACCTAATTCACATAGCCTCTGCTGGAAAGTAAAAAAAAAAGTAACTATTTCTCTTTTTACTTCTATAAATTATATTGTAGCACTGCTATTCACTCAATACAACACGTGCATGTGCACACAAGCACACACCTGGATGATTGTAATCCAAAGCTAAATCCTCTAAAGAGAAGGAGAAGAGGTTGTATTGAAGTATAGAAAAAAATGTTTTTAAATTGGTTAAAAAGAAATTATGGGACAATCACAAGCTATTATAAATTGGCTCTCTTTTAAAGGACATGAGGCATAAGAAGTTATGGGTTGTCTAATGCAATTCCTCGTGACTGAATTTATACTCTTCAAGATTGGGCAATTTATACTCAAGGACTGTGCTTTATCTTTTATTCAAAAGAGACTGGAATTTTTTTCTCATTTTAGAAATGGAGAAAATTAGTCAGAGAAGGTAGTGTTCCCAGACCGTTATCTATCGGGAAAACACACACATATATACAATTCTTGACCCAACTGTGGCGTAATTTTTAGCACAAATGTTAAAGTGAGAAGTTGATGTGTTGTTTTCAGAATAACTAAGTTATCTGGCCAAAACAAGATACACCTGGATTCACTCTGGAGCTGGTAAAAACCAACTTAAAAAAATTTTCTTAATGTCAAACACATCTTAGTGTTTAGCATACTTAATTCAAGAACTCTCTAGATTCTCCAGGAACTGGAACTTTAGTTATATAATTAATTCTACTACTCTTCACTGAAGCTATCACATAATGCTGATTTCCATTTAGCATGCAAATTCCCACCCCCCCACCCCCCCCCAAAGGCAGTAAGGGCCATATGGAGAACAACAGCTTTAGGAGGTCACCATCTTTGAAGTCACTTCAGGTTCCCTTTGGCAGAGATCTACATGAAAATATTTTCACAAAATTTATCTTGTTTAACTTATATGACTCCTTTTAATACATCATGTTTCTTTTTAAACAGGGTCAACAAGACACTCGGAGATGTTCTTGATAAGTTACAGTCTCAGCTTTCTATCTTTCCTTTGCATGCTTTTCCTCTCCTCTTCCACCACAACTCAGATATTTTCCATTTTTCCTGTTTTAATAGTGTTCTTAGTTCTTAATATTTCAATGTAATATATCCTCTTGGAACAAATACAAAGTAGTCTATTTGCTGCTAATGATGTCATTGATTATTTCCTGGTTGTCATGTAATAGACATATTCCATACCTTATCATGTTATTTCTGCAGTATTTCTATTTCTTCCTATTCTGTAGCTCTACTCTTTTCATTTTATCCTTAACTCTCTAGTTGCTGATCTTCAGTCTCCTTAAATAACCATTTTTCTACACTTTCTTTTCATTTTAATTTTTTTTATTATTGCAGTAGCATTGGGTTATAACATTATATAAGTTTAAATATTGATATTTCCAAATGTTCTGACTTTAGTAGAAGGCTTCTACTTTGCTGCATTCTGTCTGGGACCCTAGTTGACAGAGGTCCACCATCTGGAAGGTTGCTGGTTTTAGTGGTAGGGAGAGGAAAATTAAGGAGTTGAGCACCAGTCATTAAAAACTTAAACGGAGATGTGAAACACACATCACTTTTGCTCACATATCCATGGCCAAAGCAACTCGTAGTGCCACGATTTCAGAGGATAAAAGTTTAGGAGAGCCAGATAATTGTGAATAGAAGTAATGTCTACCATAATTTCCCTATGAGGTAGAATACTCATAGTGTATTTTATAATTGTAGTGAAATCTTTTAGTTTTTGACTACTAACCCCATTCCTTCCTTCTCAATAGTACCACAATTATTAACGGGGGAGAATTTTCTCTCTCCTGTTTTGTATGACCTTACACGATGGATGTAAAAGTGAATGGATCCTCCCTCATACCCTAGAAAGCAGCCAGACACAGAACCTAAGCTGAGTCAATTAGATGATTTTCTATAGGACTTGAGGTCTATGGATTGATACAAAACCAGGATGAAGGATGGAAAAATCATTCATTCTGACAGAGCAAGCTGACTCAACTGTTGTTGCTACTATGATCACTGCTCTGGTTCCCCTTCTGGAGCACTCTAGAAATCTCTTGTTTCTTCTTTCTAAGCCAGTTCCACCTATTATTCTGTGAACTCCCTCATAGCCTTTCAATATGTTTCTTTGCGTAAGGTAGTGGAGTTAGATTCTGTTGCTTACAATCAAGACTTATACACACTACTTACAAATTATTCTGAAGGTATGCTGGGAGCAATTATGGTATCCAAATGTGAAGTTGTAGGATACATGTGTCATTATATAAAATTTATAGATAAGATTCAGAAATAAACTAATAACAGTGTTGATATTAATTTATATAACTTTTTAAAACAATGCAGTAAAAGATACCAAGAAACCATAAGAAAGCCCACAAGAGTCTCCTAAAGAAGTATGAAGACTCCTTTGCTATAGGATGCTTCAGCTCAGATTGCTTAGCACCCAGGTTAGAATCAGCTTAGTGATAATAGGATAAGCACTTCACTAATGTGATTCTGAATGAGCAATTTTCATATTAATGGCTTTCTCACTGTATTAATGAAAACACAATTTGCCACTATAAAGGGGACATCACTTAAATTAGATCAAAATTGCTAACATGAACAAGGCTGTTAATAAAGCATAGCTATTGTATGTGGCTAATGGTTTCCCTATTGTATTAATGCTCTTATATCCCCAAATTTGTATTACATTAGAAAAAACTGCCATTTTATTGACTGCTTGAGAATGTCCCTTACTGTAAGTGCAAGCCATTGCCATCACATTAACTTTGCGTAGTGCTGCCAGTAGCTGAGCAGAAATAAAAGAGAAAAGAAAATTCCACAAATTGGAAATAACAGTAAGCATTCTTCCTTAACCTGGGACTGTTACACTCAGTTGTCTGATATAGATCATAAGGTGCTGAAGAGAAAGAAAACACTGTAAGGAAAAGAAAAATTTAAACACTAGAATCACATGCAAAATGTTACATTTTCTTTGTCTTAGTTTGCTAGGGCTACCGTAACAAAGTGCCACAAATTAGGGGGCTAAAACAACAGAAATTTATAGTAATCTCCCCTAACCAGAGGGGGATATGTTCCAAGGCCCCCAGAGGATGCCTGAAACTACGGATAGTACCAAAGCCTATATATACTATGGTTTTTCCTATACATACAGACCTATGATAAAGTTTAATTTATAAATCAGGCACAGTAAGAGGTTAACAACAACAGCTTCTCTTTGGCATATCCGAATTGCCAGCATCAATACTCTTGCACTTTGGGGCCGTTATTAAGTAAAATAAGAGGGACTTGAACACAAGCACTGCGATACAGAGACAGTTGATCTGATTATGGAAGACGGCTACTGAGTGACTAATAGGCAGGTAGCTTATACAGCGTGCACACACCAGACAAAGGGATGATTCATGTCCTGGGAGAAACAAAGCAGGCTAGCACAAGATTTCATCACGCTACTCAGAACGGCGTGCAATTTAAAACTTATGAATTGTTTATTTCTGGAATTTTCCATTTGGTATTTTTTGGACCGTGCTTGACTGCAGGTAACTGAAGCTGCAGAAAGAGAAACTGTGGATCGGGGGGACTACTGTATTTTCTCCCAGGTCTGGAGGCTAGACGTTCCAGATAAGAATGTAGAGATAGCGGTTCTTTCTGAGGGCCATGAGGGAAGGATCTGTTCCAGGACTGTCTCCTTGACTTACAGATGGCCGTCTTCTCCCTGTGTCTTCACTTAGTCTTCCTGTTGTATCTATCTGTGAGTCCAAATTTCCTCTTCTTGTAAGGATGCTAGACATACTGGATTAAGGCCCACCCTAATGACCCTCATTCTAACTTAATCATCTCTGTAAAGACCTGATGTCCAAATATGGTCACATTCTGAGATATTAGGGATTAGGATTTCAACATATGAATTTGGGGAAGGGGGACACAAATCAGCACATAACAACCTAAGTTTTAATTTTCCGGGCATATATAAACATGTATCTATGAAATGTTTATATGTAAAGTTTAGCACAGGTAAGATTGCCGGGTTACTTATAATTATTTAAAGGGTTCTGATTTGTATTGTATACAAATATTCCCAAAACTAAACTTGCACATGAAACAAGATTAGTGGCAGTTAGCTCACCACTGATCATATAGCCAAAGCTAACTGAAGGTTAGTAAGGCAGTAGAAATAGCCACTGTACTCTATGTGTACACAAGAAGGGAAACTTAAAAAGAGGAAACACTGAAATGATAAGTGGCGTCATCTCTGTTATTTGTGTTGCCAGAAATATAACTTTTTACTGGATTAAATTTTTTTAAAAAAACCTCCCCATATTATTCACTAGGAATTATTAAAGATGGTCTCACTACTGCTAGCTGAGATGAGGCATGGATTTCTAACAAAATGTAATGCCTGATAATATGGTGCAGACCCAGCCTGAGCTTTGAAAGGAGTCACTTTCCCTTGGGAGGAAGTAAGTTGTATTGATTTGGTTGAACTGTCTTCATTCATTCAACAGAACAAATACTTAATGAGCACTTAGTATGTGCCTGATGCTCTTCTTGGTGCTGGACAAAAGGAGTCAATAAAGGTCCATGCAGTAGGATCTATTAAATATTTTAAATAGATGCTGATATTTCTTCATATTGGTAGGATTTAAAAGAATCACCACAGGACTATTTGGTTAATTTTAAATATGTCACCAATGAAATACACCGTTTGAAAATAAATTCATGAGACTTAACTGTTATTTAGCTAAAGAGACCATATGTCTTAAATATTCCAATTTCAAGTATTCTCTTCCATTCTATTCTAATAAACTTTGAACTATCTGAGAAATCTCAATAATACTGGTATTTAATATTTGAAATCTTGTAAACGAAGGCAAAATCTAATTTCTGCTTCAGAATGAGTTGTTGAATAATCATCTTTCCTCAACGCCTTTTTACATAAAGCCATGAAAGATGAAATCAATAATTAAGAGTCTTTAAAACAATTTGTTGGGGCTGGCCCTGTGGCCAAGTGGTTAAGTTCACATGCTCCGCTGCAGGCGGCCCAGTGTTTCGTCAGTTCGAATCCTGGGCACGGACATGGCACTGCTCATCAAACCACGCTGAGGCAGCGTCCCACATGCCACAACTAGAAGGACCCACAACTAAGAACATACACCTATGTACCGGGGAGCTTTGGGGAGAAAAAGGGGAAAAAAAAATTTGTTTTAACTCTTTTCCCTCTAATGTTTTATTAGTTCCAAAGAAAGTAAGAAATGAAACAGCTTTTAACATTATTTCTTTTCATTTCTATTGTTTTATTTTACATAAACAAACTATGGATGTTATCAAAGAATAAAAATGGCACACAAACAACACCAGGATGAAGAAAAGAAATGAGAATTTTAGATGACTTGAAAACTGAAAAATCAGAATAATCATAATAAATTAATTTTATAAATGTAGATTTTTCAATTGATTTTCTTATATTTTCATATAAATCAATAGCCAATATACATCTTCTTAGTAATACAATTGATTTTTAACAAAATTTTCATCATTAGTACCTATGGAGAATCATTTTAGTGTTTTCTTCGTTCAACAGGAAAATCTTGGTTATTGACCAGACTCAGTAACTTGTACCAACTTATATAAAACATTTCTAATTTGAGAAAACTGAATGCAAGCTGTTTAATTGTGAAGTGATATAACGTAACATAATCCTCAAAGCATGTACTTGAATATAGTACATATGTATTTGCATAGTAATGAATCCACAAAATAAAGTATAAGGAATTAGGTGAAAGCTAAAAATGAAATAAGATATTGCCAGCAAGAAAACATGTGGCTGCATCCCATTAAATTTAAATGAAAACTCTTCCTTTGAAACTCATTCTAAATGCATTTTTGTACTTAAAGAAAATAGTATTTGGGGAAAATATTTTCTAATCTTAGGGTATAACAGATTGTATTATATTGCACTTTATTCCTGACTGGAATAAGAATCTACAAATGTCTTAAATAATAATATTTTTCATTTACAAAGTCCTTCCTTTCACAAAGCATTTTTGTATGTAAAATGAAACAAATGAAATACATTTACTGAACATTTATTATATGCTAGGAACTTCCTTGGCCTTTTACATGCATTACCTCATTTAATCTTCACAACTCTGTAAGATAAAAACAATTCTCAATTTCTAGATGCGAAAAATCAGGCACAAAGAGATCAATAACTTTCTCAAAGTCACACAACTAGAAAACATAGAGGAGAGGGTTTAATCTTGGCAGCCTCTCTCCAGAGCCGGAGTCCTGAACCATCAAATTGTGTTGTCTTTGTGTGCTGCCGCTGTTGATTCTCGGGAAAAGCCTATCACATTGTTACGAGTTGATATTATAATAAACTCTTTCAGGGAAGTTTTGAAGCTTCTCTGTGTCACACAATTAATATATAGTAGAGCCCACTTTTGGCACCAAACCTTGTTCGTCCAGATTCTTGACAAAGTCGCCTATCTAGATAGCATGGCCCTTTCTTCCCTCATGCTCAGGGCTCAAGGTACGAGTATCTCCTTAAAAGAGTTCATCTTCTCCAGGTCCTGAACTTTGAGACCTGTGTGATATACACAGAAAACCATTCCAACCCTCCAGAATCACTTTAAGGCACCTCAAATTTTATGTGAACATACAACAAAGGGATGCTTTGTACCATCTTAATGACACTAAATACTGCACGGCGATTGTAAGACCCTTTTCTTTGTATCTATACACGTCTTTGTTCCCTACCCGCAGGCCTTTCAGAAATACATTTTTACAAAGCTTGAACAGCAACCTGAGTAGTAAAAGTGAGGTATCCAAATATATGGGTGCTGACCATGTTGGCAATTTCTATCTTAGTTAAATATCATGCATCTATCCATTCATTCATTCAACAAATATTTATTAATCTAAAATGTGAAGGCATTGTTCTAGGCACTGGGTTTACAGCAGTGAAAAAGTAGGCAGAAATCTCTACTTGCATAGAGCTTACATTTTAATGAGAGCAAATGGATGATAAACAGAAGAAACAAGCGCAAACTACAGAGTGTGAGAGGGTAGTAAGTGCTAAGAAGAGAAACAGCAAGGTGATGCGATAGGGATTCCAGGCACGCGCCACGGCAATGTTAACTAACGAGATGAGTTCACTTCCTACTGCTGCATAACAACTTACCACAAATGTATTGGCTTAAAAGCAACCCTTATTTGTTATCTCACAGTTTCTTTGTGTAAGGAGTCCAGGCATGGCTTAGCAGGGTCCTCTGCTCAAGATTTCACAAGGCTGAAAGCAAACTGCTGGTTGGGCTTCAGTCTCACCTGAAGGCTTAACTAGGTAATAATCTTGAGTTAATTTCCTTGCAGCTATAGAATTCATTGCAACTTGCTTCCTCAAAGCCAGCAATGGAGAGAAACTGACAGTCTCTGCTACTCAGAGTCTCTGACTTCAGAGAAGGCCTAGGCCCCTTTAAAAATCTCACCTGATTGGGTCAGGTCTACACAGGATAATCTCCATTTTGATCACCTCAAAGTCAACTGATTAGAGACCTTAATTACATCTGCAAAATCCTTTTGTCTTTACCATTTAATACAACGTAGTAGCAGGAGGGCTACCCCATCACCTTTGCCATATTCTGTTGGTTTGAAGCAGATCATAGGTTCCACCACTCTCAAGGGAAGAAGTTATACAAGGGCGTGATCACCCTCAGCATGTCACCACTGGTGGTCAGGGAAGGTCTCACTGAAAGGTAATGTTTGAGCCAATACTTGGAAAACATAAGGTGCAGAGGCATGTGAATGAGACAGTTTATAGACAGTAGGAATAATATGGATAACATTCTTGAGGCTGACACTTCCCTTGTGCATTCAAAACAGCAAGAGGGCAAGGCAGCTGGATCAGAGTGAGTGACAGGAAAGATAGGAGGGAATGGATTCAAACTGATAACAGAGGGCACATCATGCAGGGTTTATGTAGGGTTTTGGCTTACTGTACAGGAGACAGGAAGCCATCGAAGTTTCTTAGCGCAGGGGTGACAAGATCTGTCTAACCGTTTTAGGAACATCATTCTGGCTGCTAGTAGACAAAAATGGTAGGGGTCAGAGGGGAAAGCATGGGGTCATTTAAAGGCTATTACCATAACGTAGCCGTGCACTACAGTAATAGTGATGGAGGTGGTGATAATTGTTAGTTTCTGATATATTTTGAAGGTGAATACAATAGGGCTTCTTAAATGATTGGATATAGGAGATGATCGAAATAAAGGAATCAGAGCTGTCATCAAAGTTTTTTCATAAACTCTCTGTTGCAACCATTTTGCTTAAATTCTCAACGCATCACAGTATGTACTATCAATATGACATCATCTAGGATGTTCTCTTTGATTACTTGGCCAAGTGAGTTTCTGCCAGGTTTCTTTACCATAAAATGACTTTCTTTCTCTCCTTTCCATTCTCTACTCTTTGGAAGAATATTACTAAGTGCAGCTCACACTCAAGGAGCGGAGACTTAAGCTCTACCTCATTGGGGATGGGGTGGGGAAGATTTCTTCTCCATGGAGAGTTTTTTTCATCTTCCATTTATTTATTCATTCAATCATTTATTTATATATGTATGGATTCATAGATATTTATTTTTTGCTTTGTGTACCTTGTATACCTTGTGTATAAAACATATTTTATGTTTTATAATCCAAATACTACATTATTGATTTTATTGCTGAAATTGACCCAGCTTTAGCTATCAGGAGAGATTTCAGGTTTATTCCTGTGTGATCCTAATCATTTTGGTTTTTTGAGCTCTTCCTTACTTTTGAGGCATTACTAGATGCTTCAGGCTTATCTTACATATTCCTTGCCTTAGCTCTAGAATTAGCCATTTCTCCAGTGAATTCTAGTTCTTTCTTGGAGAGAGGTATTAGAAATCAAGATCCCTAGCATTGGGTGCTGGGTGTGCTTGTTGCTACACAGCACTATTCTTAGTAGGAACATATTTTGGAACAGTATACATGCCCATTTACAGTGGATTAATTAAATATACGTCATAAATCCATAGAAAATGGAATACTATGCAATCATAAAAATAAGGAAGCACTATGATGCTATGAAATTAACTTCAGAATATAGCAGTACATGAGAAGAAAGTAGTGTGTGCATGTCATGTTATATATGCACATGTAAACCATTGTATAAGAGGAAAGTAAAGAAAATTAGGCATATGTACAGACACACACAATATCTAGGAGAGTAGTTTCTATGGAAAGGAAATTAGTTTCTACGGAAAGGAAAACTTGGTAACTATGGAGTGAGAGGAGAGGGAGAATTTTCACAGTATATACATTTTTACACCTTTTGAATTTTAAACTAATATCTATTCAAAAATGTCTTGGCTGGAACACATATTTTTTATGTGACTGTACTATCTACCATACCAAGATATTAGGCAAATAAGAGGGGACAAAATCATGGTCTCTCAGATATCATTCTTGGTTATCGTTATCATCTCTCCAACTAAGCTGTACATTGTTTTACGGCCTGCGCTGCCTTAATTTGTTTTCATGCACATCTCAATTCCCTTCTTCTGCATCACATCTTCTGTGAAATCAGGCCAATTTAATTGTCTTGTCTACAGTAGGCAATACATTTTACATTTACATTATCCAATATGACTGGTATCCTTATAAGAAGAACTCACATGGGGAGAACACCATGGAAAGATTGGAGTCATGCTGCCACAAGGCAAGGACCTACCAGAAACTAGCAGAGAGACCTGGAACAAATCCTTCCCTAGAGCCTCTAGAGGGACATGGCCCTACTGTGCCCTTGATTTCAGATTTCTGGCTTCCATAACCGTGAAACAATAAACTCCTTTTCTAAGCCACCCATTTGTGGTACTTTGTTTTGACAGACCTAGGACGCTGATACACCATCCATGCAGCCATATTTTTGTCCCTCTCTTTCCTCATTAACCTTGTTAGATGCCCAATGGTATCATTACTTAAATAGCAAAACAAAACCATAAACATTTCTTGAGTTTTACTCAATGCCAGACACTACGCCAAGAGTTTGACATACACATTATTTCATTTTATTCTTATACAGACCTGTAAGACAGGTTACTATTATTATGCAGATTTCAGTTATGAGAAAATAAGGCCCAAAAGTATAAAGAGCTTCCCTATGCTCGTACGGGTAGAAGTAGGACTCAAACCAACATCTTTCTGACTTTACTTTCTAAACTCTATGTCTGTGACTTTTTTTAATCATGCCACATAACTAAGCATTTACTTACATATTTTTTTGTATTATTCTCAAGATATTTCCACATCTCACACCAAGGGAAATAACAGCTAAAGCTTATCGAGTGCTTCTTATGAGCTATGCAGTCTGCACTTCCTCTTGCTAAATGTACTTCTTACACCGACCCTGTAGGGTAGGTTCTAGAATTCTATGTAGGCTCAATTTGCAGATGGGGAAATTTAAACATAATATTTTAAACAGCTAACCTAAAGTCAGGCAATGCCAAAGCCAGAATCAAACCCAGTGGTGGGACCCCAGAGTGTCTACTTCTAAGTGCTACACTCCACCAACTTCTTAGTGGCATCTTTGAGAACAAGGACCAAGTTTCATATCTCAACTGTTTCCTTCTAGATCTACCACAAAGCTGGAAAGATAATAAGTTCTAAATAAATTTTTTTCACGAAGAATAGAAGAGAATCCCAGGGAGAATGTGACGAATTGCTTGTGTTGCTTCCAGAAACCAGTCTGGGTTACTCACTACAAACGGGCACAGATTGCCTTTTCTCTCATTTGAGAGTTTCCTCCCAACCTGGTGTAACATTCAGCAAGTAATACCATTTAATCAACACTAATGGTTGAGAGCCTCTGCAAAAGTTTTCTTTTTATCAGGAGAATCCTTTTAAACAAAAGGGGATTATTCATCTCCAAAATGGATTTAATGAAGCCAACAAATTAATCTTTACAGACGTTTTTACTATGATATCACCAGGATAAATGAGAAGATATCATAAACATTTTAGAAAGGGAAGGACCTATTACAAATTTTGATATTTGCACAACAAATTGATGCTGAAAACTAGATAGACAATTGTGAATATTCCTTACTAAAGTGTGTGTGTGTATATATATATACTTTTTAATTGCATTCTGTAAGTATGCTAGCCCAAGGAGAAGAAAGTGTTAAATAAGTATTACATAAAGAAACTCAAGGTGCATTTCTTTCATCCAACTTTTCCCCAAGAAAACTTTTTTTAATTACTATAGATGTGACTCCCATGTACTCCCTAATTTCATTTTTAAGCCAACGGGAAATTCATTTCCTACTGTTGTTATGAAACCTCCAAAGTTAATTACTGAAGATAGTTGGATTATTTTTTGCTTATCTTTATTCTGTTGGGACTATATACCATTTGCATGTAGCAATGTAGGGTGAGTTCACTTCCGACACAGTCAATTATATAAGTCTATCAACAGCTATTTTATTATGGGAACAATAGAGACAGACGGCTCGGACTCTGTGATGAATGTAGATTAGAGAGAGGTCACCCTGACATACATAATTAGTTTTGGAATGTTAAATTAATAGGTAGAATGCCCCTAAGGCAACCATACATTAAGGCTGAAGCTGCAGGATCTGGAGTCCAGCTCCTGTCTGCTGTTGTCAGCACTGACACGGCTCAATGAACTGCTTGTGAAATGGCATAAGGTATTATGGCAAAACTAAATGGCTGTAAAAACAAAATTTGCATAATACTATGGTCATACTACATATATTTTCCTTCAGAAACATTTGCGCAGCTAAATTATTATGCAAATTCTTAATAGGGGGTTGGCTCAAACAGATAAATCCTTGGGCGCCTTATGAGAACTAAATAGATGTTTACACAGGGGTTCAATAAACAATCGATGATAATATTCAGAGAAATATTAAATTTCTGGTCTGTACTTGCTGTAGATATCAGCTTAGATTGTGAAGGTGAAATAAAAGACATTTTTTTCCAGTTATAAATTATTCGTTTTTCCATCCACGTATAGGTGAACACTAATATCTGTGTAAATGTTTATTTCAACTTTATCACAACCTCTGAGAATTCAGTGAATACTCACCCAGTGAAAGCTTCAGTGTTTCTAAGTCTGCCACAAAACTATTAGGTTTGTGTTTGCTTAATTTAGGTAGCTTTGGGGTACAAGTTACAGATCACCCAAGAGACTTAATGACTTGAACCAATCAAAGTGTGTAGACTACACTTGCCAAGAAGGCCAGAGACAGGGAATTTCCAGGTTGCTCTAGCAGCTTTGTGATGCAAGCAAGGACTCAGGTGATTTTCGTCTGTCTCCTCTACCATTATCAGCACACTGGCAGTGTTCCACTCTTGGTCACAAGAGCCATCAGTTCTGGGTATCACAGGCGGACACCACCAAATCTGGTGGTCATTCAATTCCCTGGTAAAATACTAAAATGTAAAATGTTTTTAGGAGATTAAAAACACCTCAGCAGACTTCCCCGAGCATTTACTTGGCTATAGATTGGGTTCCTTGAATAAGCATGTCCTAGCTTCAGGAAAAGATGGGAAAGTGAGTAACTGGCATTTTCAACCTGTTTAGTGTGAGAAAGGCTCTATCAACAAAGCGAAGGTAGATGTGATGGGGTAATGGTGGAGGGCAATGGCCAACTGGTATACAGTCAGTAATGTCTGCTCCAGCATCATGCTTTGAAATTTATTTCTATAGACGTGCAATATGCTGGTCTTTCAACAATATAGACACCTACCTAGTTAGGCACAGAAAGAAAGACTATGAAGCGTCAACCAGATAGAGGTTGTCATTTCTAAATGTTCATTTCAACTTTGTCACAACCTCTGAGAAGTCAGTGGATACTCAATCAATAAAAGCTTCAGTGTTTCCAATGCTGCCATAAAAATATCAGGTTCGTGTTTGTATAATTTAGGTTGCTTTAAAGTGCGAGTTACAGATCACCCAAGAGAGTTAGTGACTTAGACCAAAAGAATCTGGTCCAGGCAATTTTGAAAACAAAAAAAAAGCTGGTCATTATTTTCTCAGAGATAATGACAGTAAAATAAAATGTCACAGAATAACTATCCCCCGACATTACATAATGCCAAAGTAAAACCAATTATTTATTTTATAATCATTATTTTCTGGAAAATAAATATTGGAAAAACACTGAGGTCTTTTCAAAAGCTGAAGACTCTGATTCTATAGTAACTGAATATGATGGCGAAGCATTTCATCTTATACCAAATGATTGATCAACTACAGATTTAATCCTTCCATAATATATATCTCTCAACATTCACGCTACTCTAGTACTGTATTTATTTCAATTCTTTCCCTGTTTATAAAATTTTTAGACTAACTCCTAATTCCCCCAAGTCTTGCTGATCTCACAAAACCTAAATGATCCCTAAGTTAACCACATTTTTCTTAGCAGAGATGAAATTGTGTTTCTGTTTTTCCAAGGAGAGATATGCAAGATGATTTATGTGTGTATTCAGCAAACAGGAAATTAAGCAGCAGCATTTTTGATACCCTGCGTTTTGTTCCTGACCCATTGGGTAACATTCCACCAAGGGCTACCACTCACCACAAAAAAATGAAATTAAAGAAATCCGTGTTGCTTCTATACACAGGTGTGATAGATAAAGCACTTAAAATGTTATCATGCAGAAGATGACACTGTTACCTAATTTTCAAATCTGCATGTACAAATATAAGGTTTTTTTAGTGGAAAAGGCACAGCTGGTCCTGATTTTCTTCTCAGCAAATTTCTATACTCTTTTTAGACAAACAGAGTCCTGAAATGCTAGATCCAGGTTAGATTTCCAGATATCAGAGTTTAGCATAAAGATAGAGTAGTACTGATCTATAAGTTGCAGAGCATGAAGTAATATTTTAGCAATAGTTCCCAAAATAATAGTGAATATTGAAACTAAAGACTTATAATGTAGAATAAGTCTCAAGAAAGAAAATCTGTACCTGTAGGCACACGTACACAAACAAAGGTAAGACATGTGAGTCACAAGTTTTCACTGGACAATCAAAGGTGGTACTTAATGACATGGCTCAACACATAGCCCACAGCCCATTTTACGAGGTTCCTATTACCACATATATTTAGGTGAGGAAGACAGCACTGACGACTCAGGTGTCACTGAAGAAAATAAGCTTGACATCATCTATAGAAGACACCTTCTTTCTTAGTAATCATCAGAGAGAGTCTGCCTCTAACTTGCTTACGTGATTTTCTCACTCATTGCAGGAATGGGTTCCAGTCATGCGAAAAAGTATCCAACAATGGAGAGCAGAGTTAAGGAATATAGTCCCATGGTAATTCAGAGAAAAAGGATGTCAATATTGTATCCTTCCCTTTATCATAGTTTTTGAGACCAAGAATATACAGGAGCAAAGTTATGACACACAAGGGGTTTTCCAAGAGGCAGAGGAGCAAATGCCTATAACTGTTACAAAATGATTGTGTGGGTAGAGAGAACCCCTTGCTATGGGAGACCCATGGTAATGTCTTAATTCAATAGGGCACAGTTTACAAGAAAATCATTTAAAGATTAGAATTTGCACAAGACACATACAATCTAGTGCCACTGGACTAAATGTGGCCCACAGATGTCTTATGTTTATCCAGTGCAATGTTTAATCAAGCTTTGAGCATCTCTAGTCAGAGAGCAAACACCATAGCTCACAGAAGGTGCCACCTGGCCTCTTCCCATGTTTAGGTCAACCGTCTGGCCACTAAAGGCATTTGAGGTTCCTCTCCTATTATAGGTACATGGGTGCTTCTGATCTAGATGGAATCAGCGTTCATGGCTTGGTGAGTAGAGTGCAGAATGGATTTCTGCCCTAATTCACCCCTTTTGTGCAGTTTATGATCCTCACAACCATACATAATGTCCATCTATTTTATCAAACCATGAATCTTCAGCTAAAGGATTTTGTCACACTATTTTCTGCAGTTTTGAAAACAATATATTTTCCCATTTTCTCCATATAAAATCATAACACTGAATAAATCTTTTCAAAGAATAGAACATTCTCTATCCTCCATGAAATTCAGATATGCCCAACCCCCATCACACCCTGTTAAGAATCACTAATGTAGAAAATGCATTAGGAAGATAACTCTAAATATGTTAAATCCTTTTTTCTTGACTTCCACAAACTTGTAATTTTTTTGTTTGCCTCAATGTAGTTTTTACCATTAGGTGCCATCTTTTTATTACGATATGTCTAGAGAACATCTGACCCTGTTAATCTTGTTGATAGATCCAAAGGGGCCCACAATAACTGCTCGTTGTTGCCTTCCTTTCCTCCATTAGCACATCATGTGTTACTACAACATTTGGGGATATCTAGTAAATTTAACACTGTTTACAACATGCAGCTGTGTTTTCTTCCTAAAAATAGCAAAAGCAATTGCGAACAAGTCCAAACTACAAAGAAAAATTCTTATGACTACTAATAAAATGCACCTATTATTCAATAGGAAATAACCCAGTTGAGGGTTCTTTTTTTTTCTTTTCATGATTGATCTCATTTTCTATTTTATAGTTTCAAGAAACTAATGGAAAGCTTTACAGAACTGTTTTTTCTCTACAATCTAGATGTTGCTAAGATTCTCATCAAACGCAGTAGGTTGATGACAGGTACAAGGAAACGACAGACATTTAAATGATCCAAATTATAATTGGTAATTAGCTCGCAAATTATTCCTGTCTTTTTCAGTTGGAAAGAGGACACATTTTACAGTTATGTAATCACCACAAAGAAATATAAATATCCTGTTTGGACCTAATATTCATGTGGACTATAACTTACAGTTGCTGAAAATGTGTATTTGCCCATATACAATAGAAATATATATAAAAGGCATTTTAACAATCTTGAAAGGAAATTTCCTTTTAAAACTTACGCCATTATAAATAAGGGTCCTTGAGAAAAATTCTGACATCATAAGCTATCATTATAAATGGTTAGTTTTATCTAGAACATCTCTGTACTAGGAAAATTTCTTTTTTTCCTTCTTCATGATTTCAGCAACTGTACATATTTTTCATTTTAGTCACGATTACATGCTAATCAAAACTAGCAATATAATCTAGAGAGATCGGGAAATTAATTAGGTACATCGCATTTCTATTCTGTTAATCTTCTCTACGTCTTCAGCTAGGGAAAAGGAGCCCATCACTGACTGATAAACCAAGGAGATTCTCTTTGCTTTATAGAAGGATCTACTACAAAGGCTGGCGATGGTTTATAAATCTTTTAGTCCCGTCCTGACATAGCAACACTCCAATGCCGACCTTGAAGTGGAAAGCATTGTACTCTGTGGAAATCAAGTAGAGGTATTACCATATTAGCTGATTTACTTACCTGTTTTGTGTATTTTAACCGGGGCAAACGGGAGGAGGGAAGATAAGGAGGTGGGACTATTAAAGCTACATGGAAGAAGTGGCAGAAAACTTCAAAGGATTTGAAAAGACGCTTTGTTACCATACCACTTCTTTTTTTCCCTCCGTATTTCTTTAAATTTTTATTTTATTTTTTAGTTGAGATATAGTTGACATTTTAACATTGTACTAGTTTTAGGTGTAAACACAATGATTTGATATTTGTTTATATTGCAAAATGATTACTGTGATAAGTCTAGTTAATGTCAATCCCCAAACATAGCTACAATTCTTTTGCTGTGATGAGAACTTTAAAGATCTACTCTCTTAGCAACTTTCAAATATACAATACAGTATTGTTAACTGTAGTTACATTACAGCTCCAGGACTTATTTATCTTATAACTGGAAGTATGTACCTTTTTACTACTTCTAATTGCAAACAATTTGAATGAAGACATCTTGGCAAATCTGTCTGCTAACTTCAATAAAATGGATCTAATCCATAGGAAAGTTTGAAACATAAATCCAGGTTGTTAACTTTTAATTTGAAGGTGAATGTTTCAAAAGGGAAAAGGACAATTTTTTCCTTCCAAAGTGATCAGAAATATCCCAATAATCAAAGACATTCCTCTTTCTAAGTCAGATTAAAGAACTAGGAAGTCATATTACAATAAATAGAAAAGATGCCACAGGTGCACCAGAGATTCTTGAGAACACAGTGAGTTGAGTATAATAATTCTCTAGAAGTTTGGATAATTGGTTTGAGTCATCTGGAATCCCATTGTATGCCACTGGCTATACACATCCCCAATAAAGGAACTAACGTTTCTTGTTATTAAATGCTGACTGACGGGTATCTGCATCCACCGTGTGCTTTTTGTTCTTAACCAAAATACATGTTAAATTTTCTTTGTCTTGGAAATATTTACTTTAAGAAACTGAAACAAGCATTTGCAGTTTAAATGAATTACCATTCTAGAAATAAAAAAAAATAGAAATTTTGGAAAAATCTGTTTCAAGAAATCAGGGCATAGGGCTTATATTTAATAAAAATGAACACCATGCTGTCATTAGCTATCCTAAAATGCAGTTTAGTGTCTTTAAAGTGGTTCTCAAATACCTCCCATTCAAACGATTATTAGGAAAACACTGATTTCAATCACTCATGAGTCTGACGTGCTATAGATACATTTAGGATAAAAGAAGTGGTACGTGCCACTGAACTTTACACTTAAAAAATGGTTAAAGTGGTAAATTTTAGGTTATGTACACTTTACCAAAATAAAAAAAAATAATTATTAAAAAAGTCATGTGACAAATATTTAAGGTGAAATAGCAGTTTGAGAAATTATTAGAATCAGTTGTTTATCATGTCTCATTTCTGGGAACTGTCCAAACCATCATCTTTCTATAGTTATCTAGAGGTCTATAGAATCTCTGAACACTGAAATGGCAATGATTATTATTCAAAACATAGCTTCAAATTTCACCATCTATAGCAAGCTTTAGAGAACTGGTTTTCACATCCTTTTGTTTTTGTTGTCACTTCCTATCCTGCCAATAGCAATTATATGGCAGCAGTAAATTGAACACAGAGATGTTAAAGCTTTGACAAGTTCATTTCATGTTTTTTTTCCTACAGTTGTACCTTCTTCAATTGAATTTCCTCCAGAATATAATAAAATTCTGAATCTATGTCCGCTTCTGAAATGGGGAGTAACTTTGTTACTGGCCCTGAGAAATTTGTTCTCCATTTAGAAATGGATCAGCTTCACCACTTGAACGTGGATGTGAGCAACGTTCCAATCTTTAGTCTGATTTTCCTAGAGACTATTTTTGCATTGCCAGGATAGGAATGGCCCACAGCAGTGAATTTATGCCTCTATAATGAATATGGTTAGTCCACAACCGCATGCCAAGTACATGTTCATATCATCTTTATGACCCATGTAATATGTCACGGAGCTACAGGCTGAAAGGAAACTAATTAACCTTTAATGAGATGAGGACACTGTAGGACAGTTGGCACTATGGAAGGGCTACAATTCCCAAACTGAGACATTCACCTGGGCTCCATGCCACTATAGATCTACTACCTATGTTTGGCACCAACTTTCTCTACACTGTTTTCCAAGTCTGTCCACAAAAACCAAGCAAAATAAGTCAAAATGTTACCCAAGGGGAGCTTACCCAGCTGGGTTGATATAGGGAATCTGGAAATAAGTGAAATTTCTAATATAGCTGTCCTCAAAGTCTTCTCTAGTTAAAGGAAATTATACACTTTGTAAGCTCATCACAGATCATTCTGCGTTAAAGGACTTTAACCATGCAGGTATGAAATTAAATGAACACTCTCAAACCAAACAGTAGCATTAATATGCTCACTCTCATCACCTCGGAACATGACACATTTTTCAATATGTTTGATTCATATTAAATTTCAATTGAAGATAAAGGTTCAGTGAATTGATCTATACCCAGTTTCCAGGATTCACATAATTACTGAAATTACAGATACAGAATTGGTTGTCTGACAAATGTGCAAAAGAATAATGCTCACAAAGTGTTTATTAATGTTCTGAAAGTTAAGAGAGAAATCTCTTTGGAATTGTTTGACCTCCATTCTTATCATACGAGTTGACAGTTATTCTAGAAAGAAAATACAGAGCCTGTAAAACATCTTTCTCTTCATATTGATCTTTCCATTGAATCCGGACAAGCATTTTTATCCAGTGGCACATTAATGTGGCAAACACATTTATCTGGGAAGGAGTAATGATGTCATCTAGGCTTCTCCACAATCACCTGTTAGATTTTCCACACGTGAAAAGGGAAAACTCCATTTCTTTCTCTTAGCTCAAATCAGGCTGCAGTAAATTATAGTGAATTAATGTCCTTCCTTTTATTTATTACACTTAAGTAAGACCAGTTCTCAATTATTCTTGTTTGTAAACTGCATTCATGCTATGTGATGGAATTAAGATGATTAAGGCCTTAAATTCTATAGACTGTTTAATGTATAAAATAATGATGTTACCTCATTATTAGTGACTCATTTTATGCAAATTTCCTTCTCTTATTAATTCTAGTATTTTCTCAGGTCTAGTTTTGAAGGCCACATAACCAATAATTTGTTTTTCCAAAAATAGTCTGCTTTGCTGATCACCAGAAATATTGGCTTCTCTGGAGTTTGTTTAGAAGAGTGGAAAAGCATGACAAGACACTTTGGTTAAATAGTAGAGGAAACATGCTAACAATTTTAAACCAGTTTGATCGTATCTTTAGCATCAGTGAGTTATATGGAGGGAGGAATTATGATCTCAGGATGAAATAGTTTGTACTAGTAGAAGAATTCAGGAGAATCCTTCCACTTCCCATCACCACACACACACACACACACACACACACACACACGCACAAAGATGCTTTTTGTTGCTTAATGGAAAATTGCCTAGTAAATGGGAGGGGAAATTTACTGACTATATATTTTATCTATTTCTTAGGAATATAGACTATAAGAGTTGCATGTAAAGGGTTCTGAGAAGTCACCTGGTTCAGTGGCTCTCAAACTTTAGATGTAAGAATCACTCAAGGAGCTAGTTGAAAGTGTAAATGCGCTAGGGCCCACCTCAGGAAATTGTGATTTAGTGGACCTGGGATGAGATCTAAGAATTTGTTTTTAAAATAAGTACCCAGGTACTTTTGATGCAGACATTCCATGGGTCACTGAGAACATCAGTCTACTACCTCATTAAAAAATATGCGTTATCAGTGAGCCAGCAGCAGTCACCAGCCATACAGCCAGCAGCACTGGGGGCCTGTCCTGCCCACCTGTGAGCTAGCAGCAACTGTATGCCACCAGGGCTTGCAACCAACCACCTGGGAGGCCTGCGTCACCCATGACCATGCTCAAGGCAGTCATGCACTGATGGGCAAGACAGCCAGCCTGTGCTGATGGCTTGCCCCATGCACCAGTGAGACCGTAGCAGTCGTGTACCCCCAGACCTAACAAACAGCTATACCAGGGGCCTGCCCCACCCAGCAGTGAGCTTGCAGCAGTCATGTGCCCCTGGAAACTGCAATCAGCCACACAAGGGGTTTGACTCACTCCCCAGTGAACCTACAGCAGTTATGTACCACCAGGCCTCACAGCCAGTCATGACAGGAACCTGCCTCATCCAATAGCATGTCCACAGTAGCAGCCTATGGCCAAGCCTCTCAAACGTCTGGCCTGGGGGCCAGCCTTGAATACCTGCACACCCACAGCAATTGCAGCCCTGCCACAACAAAAGGGTACAAGCAGGCCACACACAGGATGCCCTCAGAGCATTTGGCATGGGAGAAAAGAGGGGAGCATACTGCTGGGAGCCACAAGACATCTCCTATAAAGGATCACTTTTCCAAGATTGGGAGGTGTAGCTGGTATACCTAATACATAGAAATAAGCACAGAGAAGTAGATAAAATGAGGAGACAGAGTAATATGTTACAAATAAAAGAACAGGACAGTTCCTCAAAAAAAGAACTAAACAAACAAACAAAAAAGATAATCTACCATAAAGAATACAAAGTAATAGTCATAAGGATTCTCATCAAACTCAGGAAAGAATAATGAATGCAGTGACAACTTCAACAAAGAGTTAGAAAATATAAAAAAGAACCAGTCAGAGCTGGAGAATACAATAACTGAAATGAAAAATTCATTAGAGGGAATCAAGAACAGAGTAGATGACACACAGGAATAGATCAGTGATCTGGATGACAGAGTGGAGGAAATCACCAACATTGAACAGAAAAAAGAATAAAAAAAACAAGGACAGTTTAAGGTACCTCTGGTACAACATCAAGTACTCACACTGTAGGTGTCCCAGAAGGAGAAGAGCGATGCAAAAGGATAGAGAACTTATTTAAAGAAATAATAGCTGAAAACTTCCCTAACCTGGGGAAGGAAACAGATATCTAGATCCAAAAATCACACAAGAGTCCCAAGCAAGATGAACTCAGAGAGGCCTACACCAAGACACATTATAATTAAAATGTCAAGAATTAAAGATAGAGAATTCTAAAACCTGTAAGAGAAAAGCAATGAGTTATGCACAAGAGAACTCCCATAAGACTATTGCCTGACTTTTTAGTAGAAAACTCACAGGCTAGAAGGGAGTGGCACAATATATTCAAAGTGCTGAAAGGAAAAAACCTACAATGAAGAAAACTGTACCTGGCAAGATCAGAATGGAAGGAGAGATAAAGAGCTTTCCAGACAAGCTAAAACTAAAGGAGTTCATCAACACTAAACCAGCCTTACAAGAAATGTTAAAAGGACTTCTTTAAGTAGGAAAGAAAAGGCCACAAATAGAAATAAGAAAATTATCAAAGAAAAAATATCACTGGTAAAGGCAAATACATAGTAAAGGTTGTTGATCAACCACTTATAAAGCTAGTATGAAGGTCAAAAGACAAAAGTACTAAAATAATCTATATCTACAATAAGAGGTTAAGGGATACACAAAACTAAAAGAGATAAAATATGGTATCAAAAACATTAAGTGAGGGCTGGCCCGGTGGCACAGCAGTTAAGTTTGCATGTTCTGCTTCAGTGGCCCAGGGTTCGCTGGTTTGGATCCCAGGTGCAGGCCTACGTTCTGCTTGTCAAGCCATGGTGTGGCAGGTGTCCCACATATAAAGTAGAGGAAGATGGGCATGGATGTTAGTTCAGGGCCAGTCTTCCCCAGCAAAAGGAGGAGGATTGGTGGCAGATGTTAGCTCAGGGCTAACCTTCCTTAAAATAAAGAAAAAAAAAAGGAAAAAGAGGAAAAACAAAGAAATGAACAAACCATAAAGTGTGTGTGTGTGGGGGGGGGGTGAGCCCTACATAAAAATGTAGGGCTTTTAGAATGCAGTCAAACTTAAGAGACCATCAACTTAATATAGACTGCTATATACATATGTTGTCATGATGTACCTCATGGTAACCAAAAACCAAAACCTATAATAAATCCACAAAAAATTAAAAGAAAGGAAGCTAAACAACACTAAAGAAAGTTATCAAATCACAACGGAAGAGAGCAAAAGAAGAGGAAAGAAACAGAGAACTACAAAAACATCCAGAAAATAGGCAACAAAATGACAATAAGTACATGCCTATTGAAAATTACCTTAAATTTAAATGGACTAAATGTTCTGATCAAAAGACATAGGGTGGCTGAATGGCTAAAAAAAAAATAAGACCCATATATATATGCTGCCTATAAGAGACACATTTCAGAACCAAAGACACTCACAGACTGAAAGTGAAGAGATGATAAAAGATATTCCATGAAAATGAAAGCAAAAACAAAGCTGAGGTAGCAATAAGTATATCAGAAAATATAAACTTTAAAACTAACAAGAGACAAAGAAGGGCACCACATAATGAGAAAGGGAACAATCCAACAAGAGGATATAACACTTGTTAATATCTATGTGCCCCACATAGAAGCATCTAAATACATAAAATATTAACAGACGCAAAAGGAGAAATTGACATTAAGACAATAATGGTAGGGGACTTTAACACCCCAACTACATCAATAAATAGATCATCCAGACAGAAAATCAATAAGGAAAACTTGGCCTTAAATGACATATTAGACCAGATAGACTTAATAGATATATACAGAACATTCTATCCAAAAAAGAAAAAAGAAAAAACAATACACATTCTTTTCAAATATATACGAACAGTCTCAGGATAGATCACATATTAGGCCACAAAACAAATCTGAATAAATTTAAGAAGACCAAAATCATATCAAGCATCTTTTAATATCACAACAGTATGAAACTAGAAATCAGTTACAAGAAGAAAGTTGGAAAAGTCTCAAATATGTGAAGATTAAATAAAACGCTACTGAAAAATTATTGGGTAAACAAAGAAATCAAAGGAGAAATTGAAAAATACCTGGAGACAGTGAAAATGAAAAAATAACATAACAAATCTATAGGATACAGCAAAAGCAGTACTAGGAGGAAGTTTATAACAATAAAGGCTTACCTTAAGAAACAAGAAAAATATTAAACAATCTAACATTACACACAAAGGAACTAGAAAAAAGAACAAACAAATTCCAAAATCAGTACAAGGCAGGAAATGATAAAAATCAGAGCAGAAGGAAATGGACCCTAAAAGAACAACAGAAAAGATCAAAGAAATGAAGATCTGGTCCTTTAAAAGAATAAACAAAACTGACAAACTTTTATCTAGACCCACCAAGAAAAAAAGAGGGAAGGCTCAAATAAATAAAATCAGAAATGAAAGAGGAGAAATAACAATGAATACCAAAGAAATACAAACGATTTTAAGAAAATACTATGAAAATCTATATACTAACAAATTGGACAATCTAGAAAAAAATGGATAAATTCTTAGAACGATACAACCTTCCAAAACTGAATTAGAGAAAATAGAAAATCTGTATAGACCAATCACTAGTAAGGATAGCAAAACAGTAATAAAAAACCTCCCAAAAAATGAAAGGCCAGGACCAGAAAGCTTCCCTGGTGAATTCTACCAAACATTCAAAGATTTAATACATATCCTTCTCAAACACTTCCAAAAAATTGAAGAGGAGGGGATGCTTCCTAATTCATTTATGAGGCTAACATTACCTGATTCCAAAACCAGACAAGGACAATACAAAAAGAGAAAATTACGGGACAATATTGCTGATGAACATAGATGCAAAAATCTTCAACAAAATATGAGAATATCAAATACAACAATACATTAAATGATCATATACCACAATCAAGTGGAATTTATTCCAGGGATGCAAGGATGGTTCAACATCCACAAATCAATCAATATGATATGCCAAATTAACAAAATCATCTCAATAGATGCAGATGAAAGCATTTGACAAGGTACAGCATCCATTTATGATAAAAGCTCTGAATAAAATGGGTATAGAAGGAAATTACCTCAACATAAAAAAGGCCATATATGCAAACCCATAGCTAACATCATACTCAATGGTGAAAAACTGAAAGCTTTCCCTGTAAGAACAGGAAAAAGACAAGGATGCCCACTCTTTCCACTTTTATTCAACATAGTATTGAAAGTGCTAGCCAGAGCAATTAAGCAAGGAAAAGAAATAAGATGCATCCACATTGGAAAGGAAGAAGTAAAACTGTCATTAGTTGCAGATGACATTATTTGTATACAGAAAATCCTAAAGAATCCACCAAAAACACTATTAGAAATAATAAATGAATACAGTAAAGTTGCAGGATACAAAATCAACATACAAAAATCAGTTTCATTTTTATACACTAACAACAAAATAGAAAGAGAAATCCAGAATACAATCCCATTTACAATCACAACAAAAAGAATAAAGTACCTAGGGATAAACTTAACCAAAGAGGTGAAAGACCAGTACACCGAAAGCTATAAGACATTGTAGAAAGAAATCAAAGACACAAAGAAATGGAAAGGTATTCCATGCTCATGGATTGGAAGAAGTAACATAGTTAAAATGTCCATATTACCTAAAGCAATTTATAGATTCAATGCAATCTCTAACAAAGTCCCAACAATTTTCATAGAAACAGCACAAAGAATCCTAAAACTCATATGGAACAACAAAGGACCTCAAATAGCCAAAGCAATCCTGAGAAAAAAGAATGAAGGTGGAAGTACCACACTCCCTGGTTTCCAAGTACTCTACAAAGCTATAGTAATCAAAACATCATGGTACTGGCTGAGAAACAGACACACAGATCGATGGAATAGAATTGGGAGCCCAGAAATGAACCTACACACTTATGGACAGCTAATTTTTGACAATGGAACCAAGAATACACAACAGAGAAAGGAAAGTCTAGTCAATAAATGATGTTTGGAAAACTGGACAGCCACATCCCAAAGAATGATGGTAGATTGTGATCTTACACCATACACAAAAATTAACTCAAAGTGGATTAAAGACTTGAATGTAAGACCTGAAACCATAAAATTCCTAGAAGAAAACATAGTACACTCTTTGACATCAGTCTCAGCAATATCTTTTTGGAAATATCTGCTCAAGCAAGGGCAACAAAAGAAAAAAATAAATGGGGCTACACCAAATCAAAAAGCTTCTTCCCAGCAAAGGAAACCATCAACAAAACAAAAAGACAACCTACCAATTGGGAGAAGATATATGCAAATCATATACCTGAGAAGGGGTTAATATCCAAAATATATAAAGAACTCACACAACTCAACAACAAAAAATCAACAACTCAATTTAAAAAATGGTCAGAGCATCTGAACAGACATTTTTCCAAAGAAGATATACAGATGACCAACTGGCACACAAAAAGATGTTCAGCATCACTGATTATTAGAGAAGTGCAAATTAAAACCACAGCAAGATATCACCTCATGCCCATCAGAAAGGCTGTTACTAAAAAGACAAAAAATAAGAATTGTCGGAGAAGATGTGGAGAAAAGGGAACCATCATACATTGCTGGTGGGAATGTAAACTGGTGCAGCCACTATGGAAAACAGTATGGAGATTTCTCAAAAAATCAAAAATAGAACTAGCATATGATTCAGCTATTCCGCTTCTGGCTATTTATCCAAAGAACATGAAAACACTAATTCAAAAAGATATGTGCACCCTATGTTCATTGCAGCATTATATACAATAACCAAGACTAAGAAACAACCTCAGTGCACACTGACCGGTGAATGGATGAAGAAGATGTGTTATATATATATATATATATATATATATATATATATATATATGATGGAACACTACTCAGCCATAAAAAAGATGAAATCTTGCTATTTGCAACAACATGGATGGACCATTATGCTAAGCAAAATAAGTCAGAGAAAGACAAATGCTGTGTGATTTCACTTATATGTGGAAGATGAAAAAACAAGAACAGCAAGAAAGAAACACATAGATACAGAGAAAAGACTGTTGGCTACCACAGGGGAAGCGGGTCAGGGAAGGCAAAAGTGGTAAAGGGAGAAGTTTGTATGGTGATGGACGGAAACATACTTTTGGTGGTGAATATCATGTAGTCTATTTAAAAGCCAAAATATAGTGATGTACCTCTGAAATTTTGATAATGTTATAAACCAATGGTACCTCAATAAAAACAATAACAAGCAGATAATGAAAATTAGAAAAAGAATATGGGTTCTGAATCCTAAAGTGAATATGGCATAAGGAAATCTCGGAATTAGATTGTGGCAGAGCCCTTTGCCTTGAGGCTGCTACTAATGAAGACTGCTGGGGATAATGCTGATTTCCTGGGAGAAGCTACATAATTTGTATAAACCCAGCAGGCATATCAGGAGAGAAAAGATGAAATCCAAATTTAGAGATACTTCTCTGAATGAGAATTGTCTGACCCCCACCAAGGCTCTGAAGCAGGAAAGGACAAAGAGACTCCTAAATGAAAACTACCTGTGGGGGCCGGACCCATGGCCAAGTGGTTAGGTTTGGGCATTCCACTTTGGCAGCCCAGGGTTCACTGGTTTGGATCGTATGCATAGACCTAATGCCACTCATCAAGCCATGCTGTTGTGGCATCTCACACAGAAGAACTAGAATGACCTACAACTAGGATATACAACTATGTACTGGGGCTTTGGGGAGAAAAAAAGGGAAAGATTGGCAACAGATGTTAGCTCAGGGCCAATCTTCCTCACCAATTAAAAAAAAAAAAAGAATAGTGATAACCTAGAAAAGATGACCTTAAACTATACTTTAAAAAAGAAAACTACCTGTGATGAGGAAAATGGTTTGGTGGTCTGAGAATAAAACAAGAATCTCCGAATCTGTAGAAGAGAGCGGCTAATAGTGGATTATCTTTAGGACCCCTGTGAGTAGTCAAGCGATTGAATACTTCTCATTTTGAAGCACGTCTAGCCCTTCTCTCCTTTCGGAGGGTTTAAGTTCCCAGGATTTACAGATATTCAGGAAAGTGAAATGAGGCCTAAAGAGAGAGAACTAATGCTCTCCCTGCTAATGAGGACAGATCAAGGATCAAATGATTATTAGGAAAAATGAAATAAATGTATTCCTGGTTTATGAAGTAGGGCAGACACGGTACAGAAGACTAAAGGAAGAGAGGAGTGAGCCTCACTTTATTTTGCTCTTCTTTTCTACTTGGTAATTCACCAGAGGAAGACAATGACTATCAATTTTGGGCAAGAGGAGTGTCTCTAAGAATTCTAGCAATATATTCATTTTAATAAAATTTGATTACCATAGAATAATTTTGAGTAATTTTATAGTTTGTGATACAGGAATTTTACTGTCACTTAAAGTGACATAAGGTAACTATCAAATCCATTTTTTAATAGCATGGAAGATATTTTTACAAATTTTACAAATTTAATCTTCCCTTAAAATAATTTTACAAATGCTGATAAACACACATCATCAACTGATCATTGCTATGTTTTACCAACTCTCTTGGTCCAATAAATCAAAAACATCAGAGTAAATTCATTTTTCTTCTTTCTCGTTACAAAAACCACTCACGTTAAAACTTAACCTTTACCTGTACATTTATTTTTCTGCAAGTTATTTCTCTATCTTATAATTTATCTTCAACAGAAAGAAATCTGTTCTCTGTTTCTCAACATTTTCCTCCTACTTTACCTCCTTGGTCTGAACCACTGTCTGTGTGTTTATCTTCCTTATATATTTAATGCCTCTTTAAACACAGTTTGATTTATTTTCCTTTAAATTAAATGTAAGGCATTTAATTTCTACTTTCACAAAGTAAAATATTACATTCTCCCTTAAACTTGGAAAGAATGTCAGAATATGGTTTATTCATTCATTTATTCAAAGAATATTTATTAAGCACCTACTATGGACTACACACATTCCAGTTGCTATAATGCTATTAAAGCTATGGTGCAAAATATCATCCCAGAACTCAACATTTGACCACAGAAAAATACACACTAAGCATGTATTATTAAAAGGATATTAACCAAAATCCAACCTTTCTATATTAAGATAATGATGAACAAATTTAGCATTGTTGTGAAATCTATTTCTGATGACCTATCATTGTTATATTTGGCAAATTGCATTAAGAGTAGAGACACATTCCCCCCACCCTCAAATAAAAAGAAAGAAAAGGGGAAAAAAGGAGAAATTCTCAATGCCTTCATCCAGTTAATTCCATCCTACCAAATCTTTCACAAGTAGCTTTGGTGAGAAATGTCTTTTTCATTAGGAAATCGTTCTGAGAAAGCAAAATTAGTTTTTGTATAAGCAACTAGAATTATTTCCTCTTGTGTTCTATGATGTATTATACTGCAGAATTGCTTATAAACAGGTTTTTGTAAAATCAATAGCAGTTTAAAGAAAACTAAAAGTACCTAGCCATAAGGTACTTTCCAGACTTTCATTAAAATATTTTGAAAATACGTTTTCCCTACAACTTTTATTCTTCATTATCTCCTAATTATCCCTCAAGACATGCCTGAGAAAAACTTGTATAACTCTCATCTCTTGACTTCTGGGCTTCAGACAGTGTGAGATGTTACGTTTATCATTATTTTTATTGTCACTGTGATTATGTCTTCATTATGATACCTGAGAAAGCGGAAACTAAGTTACACTGCTGTACGCATAACTGCTAGTACATAATAGTGGCTCTATAATTGTTTTTGAATGAAATGAAGTTTTTAGAAAACATAAATATGTAAATCATATATTAATATTTAATATATATAATACATGATGTATAAATATAAATTTCTCTTTCAAAATAATCACTGATAATTTGATTATGGTATAACCTAAGAATGTTTAGGAGACAACAAATACATAGTACTATAATAAATATAAATGTATAACATATTTTCCTTAAATTATCTATTTTATTAAATTATACATATCCCCGTTTTGTTTTGTTTTGGCTTAGTATTTGCTTGGCATATCTTTTTTATTGTTTTGATTTCAATCTATCTGTGTAATTATATATAAAGTATATTTATTGTAAAGAGAAAATAGTTATCTTGTTATTTTTTTATCTCCTTAAAAGAAGAGATTATGGGGCTGGCTCAGTGGTGTAGTGGTTAAGTTCACACACTCTGCTTTGGTGGCCTGGGGTTCGCAGGTTCAGATCCCAGGTGTGAAACTATACACCGCTCATCAAGCCATGCTGTGGTGGCATCCCACATACAAAAAAATAGAGGAAGGTTGGCATAGATGTTAGCTCAGGGACAATCTTCCTCAAGCAAGAAGAGGAAGATTGGCGACAGATGTTAGCTCAGGGCTAATCTTCCTCACCAAGAAAAAAAAAGAAAGAAGAAGAGATTAGGATGGAGACACATGCAGAGAGGGAAGACTATGTGAAGACATAGGGAGAAAGCTATCTATAGGCCAGAAAGAGAGGCCTGGAACAGAAGAAACCATTCTTACCAATACCGTGATCTCCAGAATTGTGAGAAAATAAATTTCTGTTTTTTAAGCCATCCAGTCTATGTTAGTTAGACAATCATAGCAATCTAATACAGATTAATTATGTCCAGTTGCACAGTTGTGCTCCATGTGATGTCAGCCAGGGTTTCAATCACATAGGGCTCAAGTGGGCTCATGTGTCCAAGATGGCTCAGGAACCTAACAAGTACATAGTGCTGTCAGCTGGTAACTCATCTAGGGCTGTCAAACAGAGCCTCTTTGATTTCTCCTCCATATTGCCTCTCCACGTGACTTGGGGTTCTCATAGCATGATGGCTAGATTCTAAGATGTAAGAAATGGAATCTACCAATTATCATAAGATCTAGGCTCAGAAGCATTATTTGCAGCACATTTTATTCATCAAAACCAGTCTCAAAGCTAGCTCAGATTCAATGGGAAGGGAAATAAGCTCCACCTTTTGATATGAGAGAGGCAGCTATGTTCAAGGAGGAGAAAAATTCTTAGAAGCCATCACTGGAGAATATACAGCACAGCACCCTTGATTTATTGCATTCTACCATGAATTTGGACTTTTACTACTTCCATTTCACTATATTAATGCCTTTAACCACCCTCCTAGCCTTTATGCTATTATTGTCATATATTAATCTTCTATGTATGTTAGAAACTCTAAAAAGTATAGTTATTAATCTGCCCTTAGTATGTTTCATATTCACATATTTATACTCACTTATTCACATTTATTCTTTCCAGGGTTCTTCGTTTCTTCCCGTGGTTTCATTATTCACATCAAATGATTTCTTTCAGTCTGAAGGACTTTTTTCGTATTTCCTATAATGTCCATCTGTTGGCAATGAATTCCCTTGGATTTTGTTTGTTTGAAAATGTGTTTCACTTCTTTTTTTTTAAAGATTAAAGAGTGGCACCTGAGCTAACATCTGTTGTCAATCTTTTTTTTAGTTTTTTTCCTTCTTCTCCCCAAAGCCCCTGAGTACATAGTTTTATATTCTAGGTGCAGGTCCCTCTGTCTCTGCTACGTGGGACACCGCCTCAGCATGGCTTGATGAGTGGTGCTAGGTCCACACCCAGGATGGGAACTGGTGAAACCCCAGGCTGCTGAAGCGGAGCAAGCAAACTTAACAACTTAGCCACAGAGCTGACCCCTTAACTTCATTTTTGAAGGATATTTTTGCATGGATAGAATTCTGAATTGGCAGGTTTGTTCCCCTATATCGACAGATGTTATTTCATTGTCTTTTGTTTCTACAATTACCGTTGAAAAGTCAGCTGTAATCTTATTAGTTTTGCATTTTTACATGTAATATGTTCCCTATCCCAGTTGTTTTAAAATTTTTTTCTTTGCCTTTAGTTTTGAGAAGTTTGACTATTTTATAATTAGATATGACTTTCTTTTTATTTAACCTGCTCAGGGTTCCTTAAACTTACTGAAATCTATTTTGACGCTTTGATCAATTTGGATAATTTCTTAGTAAGCATCTCTTCAAATAATGCTTCTGTCCTTTCTCTCTTCTTGGACTCCAATTTTATGCATACTAGTCAAGTTGACTACATCTGACGTGTCTCTTATGCACCGGTCTGTCCTATTTTCTTTTTCACTGTGTGCTTTAGTTCAGATATTTTATTACTCTGTCTTTATGTTTACTAATCTTGTCTTTTTTGGTGTTCAATCTACTATTAAAGCCATCTAATAACCTCTAAATTTTAAATATTGCATTTTTAAATTCTAGAACAAGGTTGGCAAAATACAGCACATAGGCCAAAAACAGCCCACACCTATTTTTGTAAATCAAGTTTTATTGGAATACAGCGACGTCCACTTGTTTATGTATTGCCTATGCCTGCTTTCACACTACAGCAGTGGAGTTAAGTACTTGTGACAGAAACCATGTGGTCCACCAAACCCAAAGTATTCACTAATTGGTGCTTTACAAAAAAGTTTGCTACTCTTGTTCTAGAGTATCCATTTGTTCTTTTATATGGATTCCAATTCTCTGTCAAAATTCTCCACCTTTTCATTCATTTGGTTCATCTTTTCTTCAGTTATTTTAACATTTTTATAATTATTTTAAAGTTCTTAACCACTATCTCCAACAACTGAATAATTTCTAGGTCTGCTTCTATTGTCTAATTTTTCTCTTGATTTATAGCCACATTTTCCTGACTCTCCTCAAGTCTCAACTTTTAAGAAATTATATTCCAGTCCTTGCTTATAAAACAACAATAGTGACTGAAGTAAACATTACTTTTATCCAGAAAGGATTGGCCCTTTCCTTTATTAAGCACATAGTTTGAAGGGCCATTTGCAATTCAAACAAATTAACCTGTGTTGTGCCCAAGATTCTCCTTTGGTAAGACAGAGTCCACAAATGTCTCAAGGGCAAGCTCTGGAGTGTGTTATAGTATCTGTCCTCTAGTGGCACTTTTTCTTCTAAGCACCATTAGGTGGCACTATCCCTTCTTTCACTGTAGCCTTCCCTGGCTTTTGGTTGATATCCTGGTATGTTGCTGCCTCTTCTTCCCTGAAATATCGCCTTTGGAGGTTTTGAGCTTAACTATTTAGCTTCCTACCTCATGCAGATTCAAAATCTGGGAAAAAGATTCAATGTATTTTTTGCAAGCCCCTTCCTTTAGAATAACTTTGATGCTGAAACACTTTGAGACTGGGAGTTATTTCACTGTGCCTTTCTGGCCAGCCCCCAGCTTTCTGCACTACCTTAGCACTCAGCAAATTTCCTGTTGAAAAAACCAGCACCAGTACCTTGGGACTCCTCTAGATTTTAATTTGTCATGCCAGACAACATGGCCCAAAGTCTCTTCTGATTTTCCTTTTCCCTGTTAGAGTTGTTCTGCCTCTAGTTATGGATCCTCAGTCCAAGAACATTCCTCCAGGGGAATAAATCCAGTTTATGATCTCAACTAACCCAGGAAAGCTCTTCCTTCTCTAGAATTTAATTCATGTCATCTTGTATGGTTCCACGGCTCCACAATGTTTTTAGAAGTATGATTTTTATAATTCACTCATTTCTTTCAGTTCAAATGATCACTTCAACCTACTACATCTTACTTGGAAGTGGAAATCCCAAATTAAATATAATCCTAACTGCTATATTTAAGAGCCTGAACACTATAAGCTCCAACTTACCTTTCTGCCTTTCCCTATTACTGCTCCCCAGCTCACATGCTATGTTACAGCAAAATTGGATTTTTTAGTGTTTTTTTAATAACACACCACATTTTTCTTCCTCTGAGTCCCTGCTCGTGCTGGTCTAAGCAGCCTGTGCCTGCTGTAATTCGGTATGTTCTCAAAGTCTCACTTTAAAATCACTCTTTTATGCAGTCTTTTCTTAAATCCTTAACTGGCAATGATCCTTCCTTGCTTTAAAACACTTTCAGATGTATTTTACCTTCCTTACAATACATAATATTTTCTCTTATCTTCTCTCTTTTTATAAAAGAATTAATCATCTTATTCCCCTCAACAGGCAGATTATAGATGCCTTACACATAAGACGTAGGCTAGTCTTTACAAGTAAGGACTATGCTTAACTCATTTTGTAGGTCCTTAAATATTTTGCACATAAAAGGTTGAGAAGGGACAACTAATCCCTGACAAGTCCTATTCCCTCATGACTGTCTCTGCCTCTGTGCTAAGCAGAGAATCGCCATTTTTAAAATGGCTTTATTGAGGTATAACTGACTTACAATAAACTGTACACATTTGATGAATACTCTGACAACTTATGACATAAGTACACACCCATGAAACCATAACAGCAATCAAGATAATGGACATACCTATAACTGCAAAGTTTCCTCATCTCCCTTTGTAATCTCTCCCTCCCACCTCCAAACCCAGGCAACTACTGATCTATTTTCTGTTCCTATAGATTTATCTGTGGTTTCCTGAATTTTATATAAACAGAATCACACAATGAGTACTCTTTTTCTTTGGCTGGTTTTACTCAGTGTAATTATTTTGAGATTTATACACGGTGTTGCATGCTGATGCATATTTGGATTGCTTTCACATAGTGATTATTACAAATAAAGTTATTATGAACATTCATGTACATGTCTCTATATGGACATGTTTTCATTTTTCTTGGGAGAATATCTAGAAGTAGAATGGCTAGATCATATAGTAGATATATATTTAATTATTTAAGAAGCAGTAAACCATTCACTTTAGAAGGATTTTACCCTTTATCACCAGTTTATAAGAGTTCCAGTTTCTCCTTTTCCTTGCCAGTACTTGGTATAGTTAATCTTTTTTATTTTAACTATCCTAATAGGTATGTAGTCATGTCTCATTATAGTTTTAATTTGTGTTTCTCTAGTAACAAAAGATGCTCAGCAATTTTTTGTGGGATTATTTGCCATCTATTCATTTTTTAACAAGGTGTGTACACACACATACAAACACACATAGCCACTGTTGATTAAACCTTAATTAGTTCCCTGACCCAATATTGGCCAGACTGCCTAATTTAGGAAGAAGGATTTGGAATTTAGAAAGAGAATTCATCTCTTTGAGTGACTGATAATATAAAATGTTATCAAAGACACGGTGGACAGCCTTCTTTCTTTATAAGTCTTTGAAGCAAAGGAAGCTAATTTGCAGAGAGAATGAAATACACACCTAGAGAGAAGAAGAGAGATACAAAATACTCTTTCAATTCTACGTATCTTTCTAAATTCCAGTTCCCATCATTCATGAATCCCAACTGTTTTCTGACTTCAGGCCTCAGAAAGTGCAACTTTCTTCTTGTTGACTTAACCCAGCTCCAATTTTCTTCTGTAATTTGCAACCAAAGTTACTCAAGAAATGCTTGTTTAATTCCTTAAACATCTGTATAGTGTTGGCAGTAGGTTTTAAAGATTTAATGATTATTTCAAAGCAATTCAAACATGTATTCTTTAGTAAGGTGCCATATTTAGCAAGTATAATTTCGCTGCAGGTAAATATACCATACTTCATTGTTTTCATTTCTAGTTTATAATAATAACCTCTGTATATAGTGTTTTCACAGGATTAATGGCTGGTTGGGGTTAATGGCTCTCAGCTATGCCATGGGCCATCAACTCTTCTCAGTTGGCCATTAATCCCCAGGAAATGCCTTGTACCTCAATCATTATGGTTTAATTAGGTCATTAAGAAGCTGCCGGTTAATTGCTACATTACAAGCATCAAGAGATGGGCAGGTGGCTACAAATACCAGAAGAATCACAGCAATCACAAAAACAGAAAAAAATGATTCATATGTATATGTGTGTGTTTGTATGTGGAAGATAATAATTAGAGAATGCTTCTGTGTTTTCACCTGATAATTTTCAATGAAGATGTTTATATAATTACAAAATATTTTTGAATGAGAAATATAATTGTATTAATAATCCTTGAAGAAGATATCGAGTTTCAAATTTTACAAAGAATAATTGACTAAAAATTTCCCAAGTGTGATTTTAATATCGTAGAATTGGAATAGTTTCAGATCTGGATGTTCCATCAACTAGCTACCCTAGCCTCTTTACACACTTTGTTCTGCATCTCAGTCCTCTCATCTGTAAATTTGGAAAGATGGACTAAAATTTGGGGTGTTCTGAGATTTTTTGTTAAAATTTAGCTATTGAAAAACATATGTAAGCTAAGAAAAATTTTAGTCTTGCATTAGAAATATGAATTATATTAGACTTTCATTGAATCCTGTTTATCTTATCTCAAATTGAGAATATAAAATTATAGTTTTCACAAATCATTAATATCAAGAATGAGTTTTCACTATATATCCTAACATATATTAAAAAAATAATAAGAGAATATTGTGAACAACTTTATATCAATAATTTTAGCAATTTATATGAAATAAACAAATTGCCTGAAAGATACAAACTAGCAAAGCTCTCTTAAGAATAAAGGGATAGCCAACGTAAGTCCCATATCTATTAAAGAAATTTAATTTATGGTAAGAATTTTTCCCACAAAGAAAACTCCACAACCAAGTGGCTTCACCAAACATTTAATAAAGAAGTTATGTTTATTCTACACAAACTTTTCTAAAAATGTATATCTAGACACATGCTTTTATAATCCCCTTCTTTTGGAAGAGAATTTTTATAAGAGAAGAGTTTAGTCATCAGTTTTAATTTGATAAATAAGATACTTCAATTTTGACACCAAGGCTCTGAACTTGATAGAATAGCTTATGCTTCCTTTCAGAATAAACTTATTATTAAATAAAGAGAAATACTTAATATCAACATTAAGAAAAACTGTGCGTGAACTTCAGGATACAAGCTACTGATACCACACAATATAAAAAAGTTGCAAGGAGGGATATCTAATATAAAATTAATATAAGGAATTTACTTTCTCATAATATGACACTACAGGAAATTATACATGGACTGTTTTTCTAAAAGACATAATAGATTTTGAGGACTAAATAAGTAACTGAGCAAATGTTTAAGGATAGAGTTTATTTTTTTAATGTAGAAACTAACATATCTTGAAGCTAATTTAGTTTAGAAACATTTATTACATGTTCATTATCTCATAGTTGAGAATTTATGCTGGGAAAACAAGATGAAATCCAACGAATTTCTTAAAACTAGATTGCTTTCTCTGTCCACATTTTCCAAATGGCACAGTTCATTGCATTCTTATTCATTAAACAGAACTGGTTTTTGGTTGTGTATTTTACAGTTGGAAACATTTTGTGCTCACGAGACCATTACTCTACACACGTCTGTAATGCAGATAATAATAACTGACAATCTCAGGACCAGAGAGAGGGCAAACACATTGGAAGGTTTTTGTTAATTAGTTAACGAGGCCATTAGAGCAAAAGTGTATCTGAATTATGTTTTTTTAAAACTCAAAGGAATAAGAGTTCTACATTTTTTATCCTAGAAAAGAGTTCAGTCTAGAGAACAGATCAGCCTAGTTGGAAATCTATTCTATGATACCAGAATTTCTCCATAGTACACTACTCTCAATATTAAGATTTTAAAAGCCAAAAAAGCTTTGTATTTGGGGAAAGGATGGGTGGGAGATGCCATATCCTCTTACTTCCAGTGTATCATGATGCTGACTTTGTTTCTGCATTCTCCTCTGCTAGAATGTGCTCATTCATTCATACATTCATTCATGCAGCCAATATATGGGAACCGCCATGTGGCAAGATCTGTTCTAAGTCCTGGAAACACAGTGGGTTACAAGACAGACTAGGCCCTAGTGCTAATGGTGCTTATATCCTAGTAAGAAAGGAGAATACAATGAATAAACAATACACTTTCAAAGAGTTTTAAGTACCATTCAGTGAAATAAAGCAGGAAGGTTACATTATTTAGATTCGGTTATGAGAGAAGTGCTGTTAAAAGCAGTGCCATTTGAGCTGGGATTTGAATGGGCAGAAGAAGCCACCCCTGTGAAGATAAGTAGGGGAGAATATTCTGAAGTAAAGTGGAAATGAGAAGGTAGAGATGGGTAGAATGTAGTGGATGAGATAGGAGCAAGATGAGGTGAAATCAGCAAGGGCTTTGTAAGCAGCTGAGGAGTTGGGGCTTTATGCTAAGTACATTTGCAGGCCATGTGAGAATGTTGAGCCAGTGGACATAAGAGCACGAAATTGCAGAAGAGGTCAAAACAGACAGTACAGATTTGGGAGTCATTGGCATATAGATTGTAATTAGGATCATGAGATTGAATGAAAATATGTAAATAGAGAACAGAAGCAATGTTGGAGGAAGTAGTCAAGAAGATGTGACAGTTGATTGACCCAAAAGCTGGACCTGGGCAATTGGAGGCTCCTCATCCCCTCCCATGTCCTTGGTAGGTGCATTCCACTTGCCTTTCCCACTCCCAGAAGCTGCCTCAAGGACACAGCTTTGAAACAGTAATGTGATGAGACTATCTGGACTGTGTACGAGACTGAGCCCAGTTAACGCCTCTAGATAAACTTTTAAGATTCTGGCAGGCAGGTGTGAACATCTACTCATCTTGTGGCCGCCTGAGACAACCTTCATAAGTAAATTCATTGCTTATTAAGGCTGCCACCTACCAATCTGGAGCGGTCCACCTCTTTCTTCAGTCTCTCCCTGTCCTCTGTGTACAGGGGCTGGTTTCAGATTACGCCTGGGAAGCTTCAGGGGTTACAAAACCACAGCTGGGGAGCCAGCCAGGAGACCAAAGAAATGAGCCTTGGGAAAGAGGCATTCACAGGGGAGATCCTGAGTTTGCCATCAATCTATACGTGAGGAGGAGTGGCCCATATGTTAGATGCTTGTGGACCACCACATGAGTATAGGGACATCCCCAAAGCGCCAGCTGATCTAATGCACTTGTCTGAGGAACTGCGCATAGCACATTGTGGCAAAGAAAGAAAATGAACAACTGCCACAGTGGGCTGGGCTCTACTGTGGGCATTTCGGCTGGCCCCTGATGCCCAGCTAGACTTTGAAGCTCAAGCTAAAGAATTGGAAGAGCTGAGGTCAGAGAAACACGTGTGGTTGTCTACTACTCTGCTAACTTCAGGGCTGGCAGACTAGGTGGGAGGGAAGGATAATAAGTTAGAGACCTAGCATGCCATTTTGCAAAGCTAGGCAAGCACAAGCTGCCACAGATTAAGATCTGAATGCTTGTGACATAGCCTGATTGGGACACTAAAATGTAGAATGCCTGGGAAATGATGAGAATAAAAGGAAGATATTCTGGTGATTGATGAGGACACGGGCAGAACAGCCCATGCCATCAGACCCCTAATATGAAGGAAAACAAAAGTACCCTGGCAGTGACCCCAGCCAGTGGGGCAGCCCCCACTAAAGGAAACGTTCATGATGAGAGAATATACTTCTGCTGAGCTTATTGATATAGCTGCAAGTTCCAGCAAAAGGCCAGGGAAAGTATCCAGGTATGCTTAGTGTGGCTACAGGATCCAGGGTAGCAATGGCATTTCTCTAAATGGGCAGGAGGCAAAGAAAATGAGCAACAGCATCACACGTCTTGCCCTCCAGTGGGGTCTGCCTGGCACTCAGGGGTTTGAGGTACACATTCCCGTATTAATTGGATTATTCTACCTGCAGGGAGGCTAGGCCCAATGAGGAGGACCTCTCTGGTCATGCAGAAACCTGGAAATTTACAGAGAAGGTAAAACAAATCCTTCGGGAGTTGGAAATGAGACAGGCAATCTATGCCCCTGTCTTTGAAGGCCCCGATCAGGCCACATTCACGGCAGGAATGAAAGTTAAGCGACTCCAGTCTACTCCCAGCACCTGGTACGGGAAACTGATATCCACGCTGAGCCCAGTTGTGAGACAAGATATTTATGATGTTGGGCAATCCATTGCTGATCTGAGGGAAACTGACAAATCTTGGGAATGGGAATGGGCTACAGGAAAGACCTGAGATGGAGAGGAAGCTCGGAAAGCCAAGGAGCTATCCCAATAGGCTGTAAAGGGTCTGGTAAAAGTAATCCAGAAGCAGGTGTAGTTTGACCTCATTGCTGCTGGGACCCCACCTGAACAGATAGACCTACAATACAACCCCATGTTAGCTGGCCTGTGGAAAGCCTTAAAACCTGGATAAAAGTTCAGACCTGCCCCATCTGCCCCTACTGCCCCTGATGCCCTGGCCTCCTCCAGCAGAGGCCTCACGGATGCAGTCCTATTCAGGGTAGTGCTTCCTGCACTCCTGGTTTAGGATGCAGGCAAAGACTACCACCAGGTGAGGGCTGTTGGGGGCAATCAGAGGCCCCATTTTGAGCTCAGTGTTCATTGGTCCTGCAGAAAAACAAAGGGTGATAGCCCTAGTGGATACTGGAGCTGAATGTATTCTAATACGTGGTAACCCTCAGAAGTTTCCTCATCCCCTCAGCACCATTAATGGGTATGGGGGCAAACAGTTGCGGTTAGGGAGTTCCTTTCAACCCTGCAAATTGGACATACTCCCCTCCCCTCCCCTCTCCAATAATACAAAGTTTTTGTCTCTCCAATACCAGAAAACATATTGGGCATTGCTATCCCACAAGATCAAACTCTGTCTATCAGTGACTTCTGCCTCTAAGTTAGATTAATCAAGCCAGTGCTGAGAAGAAATACCAGCTGGGAACTGGTAAGCCTGCCACCCCCAAGAAGAGTGGTAACTGTCAAACAAGATAAAATTTCCTGGGGGGAATAAGGAGATAGGAGAAACTATCCAAGAACTGCACCGGGTGGGTATTGTATGCTCGGCCCATAGTGCTTTCAACAACCTCGTATGGCCAGTAAAAAAGCCAGATGGCTCAAGGCAGATGATGGTGGAATATTGAGAACTGAACAAAGTAGTGCCCCCCATCCATGCGGCTGTGCCCAACATCTTAGATACCTTAGCCACGGTCCTATGAACGTACCATGCTGTGCTGAACTTAGCAAATTTCTTTTTCAGTATACCCCTGGTCAGTGAGTTACCAGATCAATTCACCTTCATGTGGGAGTGACAACAATGGACATTTTAAGTGCTTCCCCAAGGTTACCTGCACAACCCCACCACATATCATGAGATCGAACCTAAGAGCTGTCCCTGTTCTCTTTCCCCACATCAGTAAAATGGGCCCATTATATTGATGACATAATATTAACACGTGGAAGGCTTGCCTCTGCTGGAGGACGCTCTGCAGGCTTTGCTGGAACATCCGTGAGGGAGAGGATGGGCAGTAAAGCCACGAAAAATTTAAGGTACACGTCTGTCTTCTTGGCAGGGATATACCAAGTATAGCCTACTGCTAGTAAGTCTGTTCTTTCCTCTAGATTTTCATGTATTGAGGGAGTCTGAGTATATTAAAGTACGCCTATCTGTTGATTTACTTGTAAAATGCAATTAACAACACCTGCCCTAGCTACATCAGAAGATTATTGTGAGAGGGTTAGAAAATGCTTTGAAAATATATAAATTGGTATAAATATGAGATAATATTAATATTTAATACTTGACATTTTCCATAGCACAGTCGCTTACAAGAAGTAGGGCTTAATAAATAATATTACTATGTTTCCCCAAGATGACCCATAAGATATGATACTTTAAAAAGAATGACTAACAGAATTTACCAGTAGAAGAAAGCGAGGCTGCAAATGTCTCCAGGTGTTGCAAATAGTCATTATGGACGACTGCGGTTCACATGCCACATAAACACATGAATAAGTAAGTAATGTTCTGTCCAAATAAAGTCTGTAGCCAGCTGTAATTTTAAAGAAATAAACTCTTAAAGGAATAACCAAACAAGACATACTTTATTTTAATTTTCTCTTGCTCAGAAGGGAATTTTACTCCAACGCATAATGAATGAGAGTATTTCCCAGGTCACATTGATTTCAGTGCTAAAATTACAACTCAAGTTATACAGGAATTCATCTATATGCTGTGTCTTTACCCAAATTCAGTCAACTACCTCTTCATCTACGTTTCTCAAGGTTTTCTAATCCTTTGTGGGTGGCAAAGAGCAAAGTTTTATATAGGCAAGGCCAACTAAGATTAAGCTAAAATGAGGTGCCAGAATTTTCGTTTTACAAGAAAGCAGAGGTAGGAAAGTCTCTCTCAACCTCCCTCTTAATCTCACTGTAAAGGGAGTCAGGGTGCTAAGGGAGAGTAGGAGTAGAGACTGTGGGTGTTGTCTTAGGTCATTCTGTGGGACTTTGGTTTTCAATGCAGGTTTTGCTTAGAAGGTGATAATCCGCTAATTATTCCTTTAACAAATAATTATTGACTATGTGCTATCCTTGTGACTCTCATCAGGGACAATTTTGTGCTCCTTCCCAGGAACATTTGGCAATGTCTGGAGACTTTTTTTGTTTTCACACTCTGCTCACTATAATTCTAGGGGGTAGAGGCCAGGGATGCTGCAGGACAGTTCTGCATCCCCCACCAGCAAAGAATTAATCAAGCCTGAAATATTGATATGCTGAGGTTAAGCTGCTCTCTGCTAGCCACAGTACTAGCTGCTAGGTTATAATGATGAGCAACACTAGACATAAAAGCATCTTGGCTTTATGGCACTTACAATTCATTTGAGGGGAAAAATCCTTATTCAAATAATAGTCTAAAATGTATTTTAAAATATAAATTCTGATTACTGCTTTGAGAGGGTAGAAGATCACCTTATGAGAGCACATACAACAAGAGGATTTGACCTACTCAGGAAAAGCAGTTACAGTTTAAAAAAGTAACTAATAACAGCTAAAGTATCAGAATGTTTTAGTAATATGCTTTTTTTCTGAATTTATGACTTCATGATTTTAATCATGTCACTACTGCTCAACTGGCTTTTGAAATATTTTCTTTGGTTAGGGTAATAAGATTGTATATAATCAAAAGCTTATCTTATCTTTGCTATGGCCTATAGTTACACATCCTGAATTTAATATGTGGTGGTAGAGAAAATGTTGAAGATATGCTTTAGAGATAGGCTGCCTGGTTTTTGCTCTAGACAGGACTTGTCAACATAAATATATTTATATTTGTATAATATATATAATATACATGATTTATGCATTGTTCTACCTTAGCATTTTTTAGGATATTGGCTTTTTGTTATTCTCTTCTCATACAGAAGTCCAGACCAAAAGACGTGATCTTTTGAAGATGTTAATTGGTTTTCTTTTCGACATGAAGCAATTACTATTCTTTGAGATAATTCATTACATTTTCTCATTATCCACTCATTTCTTAAGCCCATCAATCTGTTTTTCAGATCCCTGTTTCTACCACAACTATTTTATGCAGGATCTTAAAGCCTCAGGTCATATTTACTTGTCATTCTTCTAAATTATGGGCAAAACCAATTCTTTCATGAAATTCTCTTAGCTCTTGATTTTTATTATATCACCATTTCTTCTTTCTTGTACTCCTTAGCCCATTCCTTCCCTGTCTCCCTTCCTGGTTGTAATGCCTTTTCCTGCCCTGATATGTATTCAATCTATGTACAAAATTCAGTCGTTAACAACTTTACTCTCCGGTTCATACAGAACTCACCTACCTCTGTGGTTCATACCATCTTCTTCTTGGGGTACTGGAAACACAAAGGCACTGACAGAACCTGTCTAAATATCTAAATATTTAATATTCAAACCTATTAATACACAAGTAAACTTGGATGCTAAAGCAACTCAACCTGAAATTATTCACACATTCTTAGTTGATCGTCATTAAAAACTACATCTCCAAACTTTATAACCTTCACCTTCAAGATTTTTGCAGTGTCCCAAATCCAACATTTCCATCAAAGTCTCAAAACCGACCTTTAAAAAGAAAAAAAAAAGTTTCCTCATGTGAAGTTGTCTCTGTCAATTAGATTCTTATACATACATTCACCAAAGCTACCACATCAAGCCAGTCATTCCTATTCCCATGGCCACCTGTCCAGCGGTGGTCTCATGATTTCACATCTGACCAATTGCATCTTTGTTTTAACTGGTAATCTTTATCTTTGTAAATCACTACTTCCTCCTCCCAATAATTTATTTTACACATTGTTGACAAAGTAATCCAATATTCCCCAAACACTATATCAAATACAATAGTTTCTTCCTCAAAAGTTCTTCAGTGAATTCTCTTTGCCATCATAATAACGTTCACATTTTTTCTTTGTTCTACATATGCCCTCATACAAATCTTCCCCTTGAAGTTTTCTTGAACACATTTTTCTTTAAATTTCCTTGCAATAATCCTTCTCAGAGACTCCTAAAAGACTTTTGGAATACAGTTCCTTTATGATTGCTCCTTTCTCTATATTTATTACACATACCATGTACAGTATTTGAAACTTCATTAAACTATCGTATACTATTAATTGTCTTTGTTCTGTTCAACTCATTTCTCTCAAATTAGATTGTAAGATCGTATGGATGGGATGTAGGCTTTAAACTCTTTAAAGTTTTCTTTTAAAACATTTTCTCAGGGCCAGCCCAGTGGCATGATGGTTGGGTTTGCATGCTCTGCCTTGGCGGCCTGGGGTTCAGGGGTTTGGATCCCAGGAGCAGACCTACACACCATTCATCAAGCCATGCTATGGCGGCATCTCACATGCAAAATGGAGGGGGACAGGCACAAATGTTGGCTTAGGGACAACCTTCCTCAAGCAAAAAGAGGAAGATTAACAAGAGAAGTTGGCTCAGGGTCAATCCTCCTCACTTGCTGTCCTGCTCCCCCCCTCCCCCCGCAAAATATGTGAGGGACTATTAAGATTAGAAAGTGTCAAAACAAAAGAAAAAACATTTTCTCTTCAGCCTCTAGCCAATGCCCCAAGTCTAGTGAGCATAGAGAATATTTGGTGACTATGTTAATGATGCTTATTGCTTATTACAGGAGGCAAACTATTGCTCACTATCATATAATAACACATAGAGAGAGGATAAAACAATAATTTTAAAATGTAGAAACATTTTTAGTTCTAAATTAATTTAATATTTGAAAGATTCAATAGTAGGCAACCTTTACTCAATAGTGTTGTAGGCTCATCTCAGTTTGGCATGATATATTAGGCTTCCTTTGTTCTTCAGGGAAATAGACTTCAGGATGAACCAATTTCAAATATAAGCACAGATTTATTTTATTTCCTCATAGAAAACAGCTCCATAAAATACTTAAAGAAAAAAACAAATAGTGTTCGGTGTTTACATATTTTTTCTCTATACTTTCTTCTTCCTTCAAATTTCAAAACCTAGTAGAATTGAGATATTCGTAATTTTGTGACAGCCACATAGTATATAATTCTTTCAGTAGAACTTCTATCCATTCTTCTTAAAGCCGTACATATCTGGAATTAGGAAATTAGACTCACTGGTATAAACTCGGGGATCAAAACCCCTTATAAGTGCCAAAGCATTCATATGAGACTGGCTTTTTCATTTCCTCACTAAGGATGTAGAAGTATGTTCTACATCCTGAAGATGATAGGCTGAGTCCATGTATGGCATGGATGCAAGCAATAGTCAGTGGACAAAGAAGTAGGACGTAAAACCACCTGAGTTGGTTGATTAGTGTGCTGTAGGGAGAGGAGCTGATGGCTGATTTTTCTCTTTGCTTCTGATTCTGCTCTTCCACAGCCAACAGCATATGGACATTATTTGCTAGACTATTCTGCCCATGCAATTTTTCACTTTGATTCAAAGAAATGAAAACTGATACTGCTCTCCCCCACATTGATAGGAAGAAATTAATATGATAGTGAAAATATTGCTGATTCCAGGGACATGAAACATCAAAATGTCTCTAAATTTCAGGTGATTACTGGTCATTATAATGAGGCCTGAACTTGAAATTTTTTTTAAAAGTGAATATTGAGAACTATTTGGAGGAAATTTTAAATAGATGGCACTAAAGCACCTTTATGAAATTACACACAAATCAACACTTGCAAAGTCTACATATCTTTAATTATCATTATATTCTATGTTAAGTTCAGGATATGGCAAAGAAAAAATTAAGCATGATCCAAAATGAATGTGTAATGGTGACAGCAATATTTATGTTACTGTCTATGAATACATCATTATGGTCTTTTGGATAAACCAGATACCCAAATATAGAAGCAAATTCAAATAAAAAGAAAAAATTTTAAAAACATATGAATTGGGTTATATTTTTGAGTGTCATCAATTGTTATTTGATAGTTCAATAACAATAAATTATGTTCTTACTTTGTAAGATAAGATTTGGTAAATCAAATCTCTATTCATTCATAAACTTTTCATCGCCTTCTTATAGAGAATCCCAATGTACAGCACTATGCATTTACTGCTATTTAACTTAAGATGTTAGAAAGTGAGCTTTATGAAGACGTTAATGTCTAGCCATAGTGATAATCAATTATAGGTAATAGAGATATCATCAAATATCTAAATAATTTTTAGTACATATCATGAGCTTAGTCCTTTCTTCATTTATTATTAACGTATTACTTATCCTTTATGAGTACTTCATTTCTTACTTACTATCAATTCATTTTGATGTGTACTTACAGGGACTGCTGCAAAGTTAAGCTTTAAGTTTGCTCTGTGTCCGCAAGCTTACTTCATTTCTATAAAACAAATCTGTTCCCAGAAACTGTGAGCAGTTTAAGCATAGAAACTAAGTGATATTCATCTTTTTATGCCTACAACAGCAGCTGGCACCTGGCAGGCAATGGGTTAATGTTTGAAGAATGATCAAATGTGTAAACTAGAAATTTAAAATAAAAGTTGGCAACCAAGAAGTTGTCGTGGGAAAATTAATTTACAAAATTAAATTTGTTTATCAGTCCAATGTGATTTTTGAAGTAAAATTTTTCCCATTTATAACTATGAACTGGGGTTCCAAAAATTAAAATCCAATAATTACTTTAGATGTATATTTTTAATGATTTTATGAATCATTAGTGATTGTGACAAACATATGTGGTTGAGCATACTTATTAAAATATTTTGTTAGTGGAGGGTATGCACAAAGATCTAATTACAAAGATGTTTATCACTAAATTGTTTATGGTAGAGCATAATTCCAAAGAAATGTGAACGTCAATAGCAGAAAATTGGTTTGATAAAATCATGCTTAAATATTAAAACAAAAATTGCCATTTAATAGCATGAAAAATGAATACTATATTAGATAAGAAAAGTATGACAAGATTATATGCATAATATAACCCCTTGTTTGTAAAAATAAAATCTAGATATAATTCCAATAGGATAGAAGAACAAACTCAATGGTAAATGGAAGTTTTCTGTGGGTAAGGAAATAGCGTATTACTTTTTATTTTTAACCTTTTGCTTTTTAGCATTTTCTATAATAATCCTATAATAAACATGTGTTGCATTTTTTAAGTGTTACTTTTTAAATTGAAAAAATGACCACTGGTGTAATGAAAAGGTTTATTTTATGTGATTACATAATTCATCAGAAAGTATTCTGTACGCAATTTCCATATGATTTTAGGAAAAATTTCTTTTTAATTTGCTTGCTTATTCTATCCTTTATCACCTCTAAACTAAGCTAAATTTCAAGCTAGATATTAGATTTTCTCAAGTTGAGTTCTCAAAAACAATGTAAAATTCAATCTGAAAATCAAATAAATTTAACAGAGTATTTTACTTTATGCCCAATATGCCCGAGACACAAAGACAATCATATGAGTAAGACACAGCCTCTTTCCTTAAAGACTCACAACTAAGACAGAATAAAACAAGTGCACTTAAAAGTATGGCAGAAAAACAAGGGTCATCGGAAAGATATGGTTTTAGATGTGACACTAAGGAATTTCTAAATGTTTGCCAAGAAAGCTCTAAAATACAAAACACATCCAGGAAAATCACAAAGCATCAGGAGCATAATATTATAAAAGATTATATTATAATGACACCTCCAACTTATTTCTTTCAGGATAATTACAAATAAATAAAACACATTGCATTCTGTTTGTTAGTTTAATGCTTTCCGCAGTTTCACTTCCCTTAAAACCACACTCGTGGCTATTAATGGATTATTCTCCTCCAGCGCTAGATCAATTAGAGGAGCAAATTGGAAAAAGGCAGGATGTAAATCAATTCTTTTTCGAACACAGAGGGCAAGTAGATGAACCAATATACATCCCCTAAAGTCTTAGCAGCAAAATAATTTCTAACTCTAGGAAGGATATTTGGAAAAAAACAGCATAGCTTCGATTTAATACTGACTTCCGTTTCCTTTAGATTTTGTTTGTCTTTGATAAAATACTCTGACGCATTTGATTAGCATAATTTTAATAACAAAAATTTTGAGAATTGAATGGTCATTTCTGAATGCTTATCCACGAAACTAATAATAATTATTCATATAAACTAAATGAGTAATTCATCAAACTTATAGTAATTTTACTATACCACCTTCAGGATATATTATGCTTAGTAACTACAAAGTAAATATTTAAGTGCAAGTAGCTGAGAAGACCAACCAAAACTGGGAAATATTAAATCTTTTCCTTAGAAAACTAACCAGCTTTTCCTAAGGTACATTGAAAGTTCATCTTGAATTTGTCATAGGTCAATGAATATTAACCACTGCTTGTTTTTCCCCCACATTGTCCTATTTATCCTTATATTTATATGAAGCAAGTTCTATTTCCTAGTTGTATAATTGGAAATTACCCAGCTGGACAAAGACCAGAGCTATCTCAATGTTGTATTCATCACCTAGAGCACGGTTGGCCTTCAGTCAATGTTAAATATTAATAACAATAAAAGCTTCCGTAAGCAAAGCCAGACAAAGCACAGGGGAATATGAGCAATCACTCATTCCAACACCAACAACTTCACCCCGATCAGGAAAGATCATCCACAAGAGAAGAAAGTAGAATTCCTCCTCCCGTTCCAACCCCCTCCCTTTGGAGTTAGCAGACTGCATTATGAGTTTTGTAGGGTATCAACTACAAGATCTAAAAACCCTCTAGGAAATGAGTCGAGACCACTTGAATTAGATCTCTCAAAGTCCTATATTTTAATGATTGTTGTTTGTTTGTTTTTAGACACAAAGGTAGATTCTAAGTTGGGCCTGGCCTCTTAATTTTGCGCCATTTGCTCCATCACTCTTAGATCAGCAAAGGAACAGAGACTAATGGTCATTATATGAAAACTTAGCAAAAAACCAGCTTCTACAAAGAGCTCCATTTGCAGCCTGGCTCTTACATCATGATTTCTAGGGTTGCCTTCTAACAACATATGGGAAAGACATTAAGTGTTCCTGAACTACCTTGGCGAAACCGTAACTGTCAAATCTCTAGCCGAATATCAAGGACTATATTTGGCAACCATTAAATAAATGAGTAGGTTTTGGCAGGATCAACAATTCTATGCTCTCTTTCTTTAGAAAAAAACAAAACAACAAGTTCAATAACTTCTTTAAATAGTCTCAATCCATATAATAAAAAGTATCCTTTCCTATAATTGAATTGTCATTTTTTCCATTTATTTTCCTTGATGTTGTCCTTGTTATTTTCTATTGCTATCCTTCAAGATGATAAATGGAAAACAGAAGGCTTGCACTAATTACTGTACCATAGTTGTCTTTCACTCATGTTAACTCAACATGGCAATACCTTGCATCTTAAAGGCTAAATTCATTCCACTCTTTGCTTCCTGACTTGTTACAATTCATATGGAAGCATAATGTGACAACAAAACTCCAGCTCTGAAACCCCATAGTGTGTTAATTAAAGAATAGTGCAGGGAAGTAAAAGATCATCTTTAAGGATCAATTGATTCACTTTTTGGTGATCAATAGACATTCAGGGGTTCTAATCCTTCATAGACAACACCCATGTACACAAGAAATCTGGCACCAGTGGACTGTACCAAATATAAATGAGAAAAAGAAATCTGACCTCACAATTTGGTAATATTTACACAAATTACACATTCAAGGTAGTAAAAATGAATTGTTCCTTTACGCTGGATATCTCACACAGTGAGTATTCTTACACTTGGACTATATCACATACTGAATATGAAACTACAGGTTGTGCATGAAAGTGAACACATTGAAGTAGCTGTCCCTAGGCTATGACAAACTGGCATTGCTATCTGGGTTCTATCCTTTGTGCAGACCCACATGCTGTTACAGGCTCTGGGCAGCTGCTGTGCAGAGACCAAGCAGGCGGCATGGAGAGGAAAGGTGGTCTCTCGACCATCTGGTGATCAAAGACCCTTGGGGGGCTCATATTAGGTCACAAGCTTCTCTGCCACCAGATGACAGGAACTTGGCCAAACACTCTTTTTTCATTTCTCACAGTCCTCTTGAGGCAGCATGTGGGGTGTGTGGCTATGTCCCTGTATATGCATATTTGGCCTTTTGCAATCCATTCTCAACAGAGCAGCCAGAATCATCTTTATAGAACATAAATCAGATCAAGTCACATTACTGCTTTCCCACCGCACTTAGGACAAAATCCAAACTCCTTTGCTTACCAGACCCTGCCTAATCTGGTTTCTGCCCAATATCAATTTCTTTCCACATCGCTTTCCCAATGGTTTGTTAGGCTCCAATGTCTCTGACCTCCTTTCTGTTTCTTGAATAAGCCAAGATTTTCCCCATTTTTGAGACTTTGCACTCTCTTTTCTTTATGCCTGGAAATTGTTTCCCCAGCTTTTGGTACAGCTCTTACTTCTCATTCTTCAGATCTTCACTCAGCTGTTACCGCCTCAGGGAGACTTTCTGTGACCACACTCTCTGAATCACTCTCCTGGAATTATTTGCCATCTTTCTATATATTTTCTTATGTGCTTACAATAATCCACAATTATTTGCTTTTAACAATTCGGGGGAAGTTTTGTTGTTACTTTTCAGGTGTTCCTACCAGAATGAAGCTTCACGAGGGCAGCAACCATCCCCCTTTTCTTTACTGTTATATCCTCAATTTCTGGCCCTTAGCAGTGAGTCAAAAGATATGTGTTTTGTTGAACAAATACATGAAGGGATAAGTGACTGGCTGAATGACTTAATGGGAAATAGCGACCAGTAGTGTTTGGATATAATTCATAACAATCATAAATTTTTTAAAATTAAATTTATTATAAATCCCACTTTCAACTAAGAGTTGGTCTATCAAATAAAGCCAGTTTTTCCCTTTTATATTTATCTTTCCTAGAATTTATATACTGTAATTAAGGAAGAAAGAATGTATTATGTTGAGCACCTATACATTAATTGTTATATGTACACTATTTAATTAAACCATCTCAACCACTCTGTATGGAGGCATGGTACATGGGGACACAGAATGCAAGATGTGTTAAATATCTAGATGCTTCTACTAATAATTTACTACTAATTTATCATTATAACGTTCAGATTCAAGCTTAAGTGTATCTAACTCCTTGGGTTAATTTTACATTATATCTTGGCTGCTTTTATTGCCAAGGATAAATAACATCAGGCAGACTCTGGGGAAAGACTTAAATCAACTTAAAAACTTCTTGCTATGTGGATAAAAACCAAAAGGCATGCCATGACGCTGATATGTATAGTCAAATAACCAGTGAGAAATAAAACCATTGGGTGCTTTATAGCATCCTTCAGCATAAGTTTTTGAATTTTTTAATTAGTTTGTTACTATATCAAGTAAACAGAGCTGAAAATAAATGTTTCCCCAAAACTGGACTATATAAGCTTAGCCTACTAAATTATGCTCTAATGATCAGAAAGGATGAATTCAGTGCTAAGGAAATATACCACAATATCAGGGGATGTTTTATTTACTCCAACCATCTATCCAATTATCAAATCTATATTATTTCTTAGTTTTATTGGTTATGATAATGAAAAATAATATTTGTTTATCATAATGTCCTATGTTATCTTAAGTGAGAATAAGAGAATTTCCCCAGGAGAGGGACTAAAATTCCCTATCAGTAAGAACTTGTTTTACTATGTCACAAAAGTTTAAGTTTCCTAATAACTTTTTTTAAGATGACTTTTCTAAATAAATCATTGTTAGAAATACATTAAGGGAGAAAGCAAACCTATGACCAAGATAGCTTCTTTCCTACATATTTTAAAATCTGGAATAAGCCAGACACAGAAAGAAAAAAAAAACCATAATAATCATTTCACTATGTATATGTATATCAAATCATCATGTTGTACACCTTGAATGTATACAATTTTATTAAAAAATAAAATGAAAGTAAAAAATCTGGGTTGGAGCACAAGGAAAAGTAGCAAGAGCTAGATCTCCAAAGAAATAAAAAGATTCAGACTGAGGATAAACAGAGAGCCCGATATTCTGTTATTTTGCAGATGATGGAATACCGATTCTCCATTTCTCATCAGAAGTAGTCGTGGGGAACAGAGCACTTCTGTAAGGGTGGACCTCCAAAAATCAGCTCCCCCTTAAAAGCAATGGCAAAATCTATCAAAATCAACTTTTTCAAAGCTCAGGAAATTAACCAAAGACTTGAAACAATCCGAGGGGCATTTATTCAAGAAAAATGGCTGAAAATAGTAAGAATAAGGAGCTCTGTGGTGTTTTCATTTCCTCTATGCACATACTCCTTCCCATAGCTCTGTGGTAGCCTTGAAAACCAAAAGCTTTGCATCCAAGGTAGCTGTGAAAAATATCAGCATAATATTTGCAGGAAACAGAATGGTTCAGAGTTTCTCAAAAGTCTCATTTCCAAATAACTGTCACTATTTTGGCCCTCCTGGAAGCTCCCTTGAAAAGTCTCATTTTCTCATAAGGGCTTATCTTTATTTGACCTTATTCAGTGGGCAAAGCCTCATCCCAAGGGCATCACTACAAAACCATCAGTAGCAGTTATTTAATACTGAGACTGCCTAAAGGTGTGATACTAGTTCGGGCAAACAAGAGGTTAGCCAAACACATAAAAGGAAAATCTGAGGAATGAGATGCCCATGAGTGACTCTGAAAATCTCCAACATCTTCCTGGGGATTTAGAAGGCCATGTACATGTGCACAGATGAGTGTGTGCCTAGGAAAGACCAATCAAGGCCATAATATCTTACTCTGGCTGGCCATGACTTCTGCATAAGATGAAGGGAAAGGCTAAGGCAGAGTTGTAAACTGTTGGAGCATTGACAGTGTGATCACACACACAGACCTCCTTGGCAAAAGGTGAGAGATGTATTGATTTAAAGCATTTAAAGAAATTTCTGTCCAATCAGTAGCTGACCACAAAGCTACCTGATCAGTGACTTCAACGGCCACATATCACAAAGAAAATAACCTTTAAAAAATTACTTAATGAAAGTCACTAAACAAATGAAGAGTAGCAGCAGCAGCAACAACAACAAGAAGAAATTGCAATAACAACAAACCCCAGGTGGGTGGGGAATAGTTGCCTAGGTGCCACATTATATTATTTTTGATAATAAATTATGAGATGAAGACAGAGGAAAGTATGGTCCATACACAGAGGAAAAAACAGGTCAATAGGAATGTTCTTGAGGAAACCCAAATATTGAACTTAATAGACAAAAACTTTAAATTGCTATAAATATGTTTAAGGAATTAAAGGAAGCCATATGTAAAGAATTAAAGGGGGCCAGTCTGGTGGCATAGTGGTTAAGTTTGTGCACTCTGCTGCAGTGGCCTGGAGTCCATGAGTTTGGATCCTGGGCATAGACCCACATACTGCTCATTAAGCTATGCTGTGGTGGCATCACACACACAAACAGAGGAAGATTGGCTCAGATGTTAGCTCAGGGACAATCTTCCTCAAGCAAAAAGAAGAAGCTTGCCAATGGATGTTAGCTTAGGGCCAATCTTCCTCGCTAAAAAAAAAAAGAAGAAGAATAATTAAAGGTAAGTATGACAATGATGTTTTACCAAATGGTGAATATCAGAAAAGAGATATAAATTCTTTTGAAAATGGAAATTCTGGAATTAAATAGTATAGTAACTAACATGAAAAATTCACTAGAGGGACTCAACAGCAGATTTTAGCAGCAGATAAAAGCACTGACAAACATGAAGATAGGTCAGTTGAAATTACTGAAGCTGAGGATGGAAAGAAAAAAGAAGAAAAAAGCAACAGAGCCTCAGACACTTGTGGGACACCATCAAACATACCAACATATCCATAATAGAAGTCCCAAAAGATAAGAAGAGACAGAAAGGAATAGAAACAATATTTGATGAAATAATAACCTAAAACTTCCCAAATTGGATGAAAAACTTTAATTGATACATCCAAGAAGCTAAAAATACTTCAAGTAAGATAAACTCAAAGAGATCCACATCCAGCTACCCCATAATCAAACTACTGAAAGAGAAAGACAAAGAGAGAATCTTGAAAGCAACAAGATAAAAGTTATTCATCACATACAAGGGATCCTCAATATGATTGAGAGCTGACTTCTCACCAAAAACCATGGAGCTCAAAAGGTGGTGGGGTAACATATTAAAATCAGTGCTGAGAGAATAATAATGTCAACCAAGAATTTAATATTCAGCAAAACTATGCTTATAGAATGAAAGAAAAATTAAGAATTTCCAAGATTAAATTTTAAAAAAAGAACGAGAGATCTTGTCACTAGTAGAACTGCTATACAGGAAATACTCAGGAAGTCCTTTGAACTGAAAATGAAAGGACACTAGACAGTAACTTGAATCCACACAAAGAAATAAAGAATTTAGGAAAGGCAACTGCATAAGTAAACATAAGGCATAGTATAAATGTATTGTGTTTGTAACTCTTTTCTTCTTCTACCTGATCTAAAATATAAGAGCATAGAGTAATAGTAATACAACTGTATTGATAAGGCTCTATCACACAAAGATATAATTTTTATGACAATAATAGCACAAAGAAACAAAAGCTATTTTAGAGAAAATTTTTTGTATTCTATTAGAATTTACTTTGTATTAATCCAAACTAGATTCCTTTAAGTTATTATCTTTAATTTCCAGGGCAAACACTAAGAAGAAAATAACTTTAAAACGTAGTATAATAAATAACAAGATATTTAACACAAAAAAAGGCAATATGGAGGAATAGAGGAACAGCCACAAAAAAGATTAACATTTAGAAAACAATCACAAAAAGGGTAGCTACAAATTCTACCTTATCAGTAATTTTATTAAACATAATGGATTATACACTACAATCAAAAAGGAGAGATTAGAAAAATATATAACAACAAAAAACCATAATCCAGTTATATGCTATCTACAAGAGACACATTTTAGGTTCAAAGACACAATAGCTTGAAAGTAGAAGGATGGAAAATATATATACCATGGAAACAATAACCAAAAGAGAACTTGAATGACTATACTAATATAGACAAAATAGACTTTAAAGAACATTGCTACCAGAGAAAAAAAGGATATTTTATGATGATAGAGCCAATTTCTCAGGAAGGCTAATGATTATAAACGTATGTGCACCTAACAACAGAGACCCAAACCAAAGGAAGCAAAATCTGCCAAAGTGAAATGGAGAAATAGATGATTCAAAAATAATAGTTGGATATATCAAAATCCTACTGTCAAAATGGCCAGGACAACTAGACAGAAGATCCTTGAAGGAATAGGAGACTTGAACCATGCCATAAATCATTTAGACCTAACAGACAGCTCTAGAACACTCCACCCAACAAAAGTAGAATTCATATACATTTCAAATGTACATGAAACATTTTTCAGTAAACACCATACATTAGGCCATAAAAAAAGCCATAATAAATTTTTTAAAAATTTAAATCATTCAATATATGTTATCTAAACACAATGAAATGAAATTAGAAATCAATAATAGAAATAAATTTGGAAAACTCAGTAAAATGTCAAAATTAGACAATATATTCCTATATAACCAATGGGTGAAAGAAGAAATCACAAGTTATAAAATACCTTGTAATAAATTAAAAGAAAACACAGCATACCAAAATACTGGGATTCAGTTAGAGCAATTGTTAGAGGAAAATTTGTAGATGTATATGCCTATATTAAAAAAGAATAAAGGTACCAAATTTTAGCCTAATCTTTTACTTTGAGAAAGTAGAAAATAAGAGCAAACTAAACCCAAAGAAAGTAGACGGAAAGAAATCATAAAGATTAGAGAAGAAATAAATGAAATAGAGAATAGAATAATAACAGAAAATCAGCAAAACCAAAAGACATCCTTTAAATAGATGAACAAAATTGGCAAATCTTTAGCTACACTGAGCAAGAAAAGTAAAAATCAAATTACTAAAATTGTGAATAAAGAGGAGACATAACTACCAATACAAATTATTATAAGGGAATACTATGAAAAAAGAGATTGCTAACAAATTATATAGCCTAGAAAAAAATGACAATTTATGAGAGAGACACAAACTACTGAAACTAACTCAAGAAGAAATAGAAGATCTGAATAAATGGGCCTATAAATGTAAAGAAGTTGAATGTCACCAAAACCTCCTCAGAAAGAAAATCTCAGGCCCACACAGTTTCACTGGTGAATTCTACTAGATAATGAAAGGATAAATAGTATCAATTTTCCATCAAAACTTCCATAAAATAGAAAAAGAAAAAAATCATCCCCACTCTTTCTATGAGACTCTGATACTAAAACCAGACAGAGGCATTACAAGAAAACCTTGGACTAATATCTCTTTTGAATATAGAAGCAAAAGTCCTCAAGAATATGCTAGCCAACTGAATCAAGCAAATCTAAAAATGTTTATACACCATGACCAATTAGAATTTATTCCATGAATGCAAGGTTGGTTTAACATCTGATAAATCAATCAACGTAATACACTACATTAACAGAATAAAGGCCATAAGCCACACAATTGTCTTAATAGATTCAGAGAAAGCACTGAAAATTTTGACCACCCTCTCAAGAAAAAAACTCAACAAACTAAGAATAGAGGGAGATTTGGACCTAATAAAGGCCATCTACAAAAAAACCCCAAAAAACCCACAGTTAACACTATACTTAGTGGTGACAGACTGAATGCTTTTCACCAAAGATTAAAAACAAGACAAAGATGGGTCTGTTCTCATCACTTTTGTTCTACATTGTACAGAGGGTTCTAAAAGGTCAATTAAGAAAGAAAAAGAAATAAAAGACATCCAGATAAGAAAGGAAGAAGTAAAAGCTTCTCTATTTGCAGATGACATGATCTTGCATTTAGAAAGTTTTAAGGCAACCTCTAAATTGCTATTAAAACTAAGAAACAAGTACAGCAAAGTTGCAGGATGAAGAACCAATGTAAAAATTCAATTTTATTTCTATATACTAGCAATGGACAATCTGAAAATAAAATTTTTTTTTTGAGGAAGATTAGCCCTGAGCTAATATCTGCTGCCAATCCTCCTCTTTTTGCTGAGGAAGACTGGCCCTGAGCTAAGATCTGTGCCCATCTTCCTCTATTTTATATGTGGGACGCCTGCCACAGCATGGCTTGTTAAGTGGTACATAGGTCCACACCCGGGATCTGAACCAACAAACCCCAGGCCGCTGAAGCGGGACGTGTGAACTTAACTGCTGTGCCACCGGGCTGGCCCCTGAAAATAAATTTAAGAAACAATTTCATTTACAATAGGATCAAAAAGAATAAAATACTTACGAATTTAACAAAAGAAGTGCAAGAATTGTACACTAAAAAAACCCATAAAACTTCGTGAAAAAGCTGAATGAGGATCTAAAGATATGGAAAGACATCCCATCATCATGGATCAGGCTTAATGTTGTTAAGCTGGCAATACTCCCAAATTAATTTTCAGATTCAACACATTCACTGTCAAAATCCTAGCTGCCTTTTTTGCAGATAATTTTTAGCTGATTCTAAAATTCGTGTGGAAATGCAAGAGAACCCAAACAGAGAAAACAATCTTGCAGAAGAACAACAAAGGCAGAAGACTCACACTTCTCAATTTCAAAATTCACTACAAAGCTGCAATAATCAAGACAGTGTGTTACTGGTATGTATATAGGCATATGGGTCAATGGAATAGCATCAAGAAGCCAGAAGTAAACTCTTCCATTTATAGCCAATTAATTTTTGACAAGGATGCCAAAAAAAAATCAATGGGGAAAGAATAGTTTTCTGTTTGGGTTGATTTTTTTTAACAAGTAGTTTTGGGACAACTCGATATTCACATGCAAGAGCTGAACCCCAACCATAGGCCATACACACAAATTATCTCAAAATGGATCAAAGACCTAAATTTAAAAGAGAAAATTATAAAACTCTTAAGAAAAAATGTAGGAATAAATCTCTGTGATCTTAGGTTAAACAATGGTTTCTTGGATATGATGCCAAAAGTAGAAGCAAAAGAAGAAAAAAATAGATAACTTCGACTTATCAAAATTAAAATCTTTTGAGTTTCAAAGGACAACTTCAAGAAAGTGAAAAGGATAATCCATACAATTGGAGGAAATCATATATCTGATAAGAGATTTATATCCAGAATACATAAAGAACATTCCAACTCAGTGATTAAAAGATAAATAGCCCAATTAAAAAATAGGCAAATAATTTGAATAGACATTTCTACAAAGAAGACATACAAATGGCAAATAAGCACATGAAAAGACATTCAACATCATTAGCCATCAAGGAAGCGTAAATCAAAACCACAAGGAGATAACACTTCACACCCACCAGGACAGCTATTATCAAAAAGATATCAAGCACTGGCAATGTTGTGGGGAAATTGGGACCTCATACATTGCTAGTTGTAACATAAGATGGTGCAGCCACTTTGGAAAACAGTCTGGCAGTTCCTCAAATGGTTAAACAAGAGTTATCACATGATCCAGCAATTCTACTCTTAGATATACACCCAAGAGCAATGAAAACATACGTATACACAAAAACTTATACAGAATGTTCAAAGCAGCATTATTCATAATATCCCCCAAATGTAAATAACCCAAATACCTATCAACTGCCAAATGGATGAACAAAAGTGATGTATCCACACCATGTAGTATTACTCACCAATAGAAAGGAATAAAGCAATGACACATGTTATAACCCGGATGAACCTTGAAAACATTATGCTAGGTGAAAGAATTCAACCACAAAGTTCACACATAGCCTAGAATGCCCATAATAGACAATTCTACAGAGGCAGAAAGTAGATTAATTGTTGCCAGGGCCTGGGGAGAAGAGGAGTGAGAAGTGGGTGCTAACGGGTTTGAGGATTTTATTAAGGGGGGATGGGAATCTTCTAAACTTAGTGATGATGGTTGCAAAACATTGTGAATATACTAAAAACCACTGAACTGTACACTTAAGGGTGTCTTTTGTGGTAAGTGAGTCATATATCAATAAGGCTATTATTTTTTTTAAATGTAGTTGTGGGATATGAGTGGGACATGCCCGTTTTCAACTGGCAGCCACTGAAAGAAGGTATTTCAACTGGCATCGGGCACTTTGTTATATTATCCTGAGGTGCAGTCCCCTATACTATGCAGAGGGGTATGGGGTACTCCTCCCTACTAAAATCAGGGCTGTGATCCGAAGTAGTGATGATGAGTGACTAAAACCCAAAATAGGTCCACCACAATTATTAACAACCTCTCCTTAATAAATAATCTACATGGAGTAACTAAGAAAGTTGAAAAAAGTAGCTATGTATGCTCATGTTTATCACTGATATTTCTAACCCGAAATTTGTTTGTGACTGTGCATGATCAGTCTGAAGCATAGGAAAATCTTGTCATTGGAGGAGTGGAAGGTCTCAAAATGGTAGAAGAAAAATGAGTTGTTATTTAATTGTAAAAAAGGGAATTCAAATCAATAAGATCTTTTGAAAATATAGCCAATGTAGAGAGAAGGCAACAGAATTGTATATTCTATTGGAACATATTATACCAATGGAATATTTTGCATTCTTTCATCTCCAGGAATGAGGGGCACCAAGAACACAGTGGAAACAGTACCAAGCAGTGCTGTTTAAGCACAAGTTTGTCAGTGCGTAAGTCATTCTCTGTTGTCTTGGTGTTAGGAGCCCCACCCTTAAGTAATATCACTGGAGAATAAGCACTTGTTTCGATGAAGTCCATATTAATTAGGGTCATCCTAGTTAGCTCTACTTTGGAGAAACACTTGGGAAGAGTTTGGGAGGGAATTATAACTCATGAATAAAATAAATTCACAAAGAAAAGCATTTAAGTAGTGTGCATAAAATGATAAAAAGTATTTGGGGCAAAAATACATCTTGTCACAGAAAAAATTTGTTTCTCTTAATGATTTTGTCAAAGCCTGTGTTGATAATAAACAATCTAGTTGCACACCCACATTTTTGCATCTTTTAACTGACTGTTATGACTAGAAAGCATAGTAGACATGCAAATGGAAGAAGTTTATTTTCCTAACAACCTATGTGAGTGAATTTGGGATTGAAACATCCCAAGGAGTATAGCAACCTACTTCTTGGATAGCACTCCCTGTTCCAGCTACTACCAAGAGCCCGCCTAGGAATAGAATGGAGAACCACCTCAACCACAGGTAAAACTTCTGAGTTTGCTTATGATGACCTTCCCTAGAATTTTGTAGCTACAATATTGTTTATTTGTGCAATCACAGTGCCTTCATCACCTCTTCTCTACCCTCACCCATCATGCACCCATCTAGATATACGCTTAATAGAGGCTACAACCATCTTTATTTCATTCATCTCGCTAGTCTATACCTGAAATGGAGAACATTGCCTAAGACATAGGTTCAAAATAAACTTTTATATAATTAATAAATGCTTAATAAAAAGAGAAAATAATAGAGGATAATTATGTAACCTAAAATATGCCTAGAATTTATTTTTCTTATATTTCTACTTCCTATTATATTTCATTCCCATGCTTTCAAGACTGGAATTTTATTACTTTATTGGTGTTTTGATAGTTTATTTTGCTGAAAAAAATCAAAAGTGGATGTATTGATTGATTGTCCTACCCAACTTCTGAGTTTTTTTGTTTTTGCCCTAAAAATGCTAATGTACTTATCCCAGGTTTTCACCCTTGAACTACTTTTCTTTTCTTTGCTAGGAGATTTCATCTTTGTCCACAGTTCCAATGACTGTTTTCAATGGGTAGGTTCTCAAATATTTATCCCTAGCCCAGAATCTGAGTTGCAGATCTGAATGTCCACCCTGTTTATCCATCCTAGATGACCATAGACCACAAACATAGCATGTGCACATTTAAACTTATCATTTTCTCTATGAACTGGTTCTCCTCTATTGTTTGCAACATCTGTGAAGTAGCATTATCTTCTTCCCAGTAACCTAATTCAGAAACCTAAAGTGATCCTGAGTAACTTCATTTCCTACACTTTCTCCCTGCATACACTCAATCACAAACTCTTGTTTATTTCATCTATCCCTTCTTATTTATTGCCATGACAACTACCTTAGTTCAGAAAAATCACCATTTTCTTGTGGGTTGTGGCAGCATCCTTAACTCATAGCCTGTCCTTTCAATTCACCTCCCGCTCTGTTGCCAGAATCACTCTGCCAAAATACAAAACTGATTGTGCTACACCCCTGCTTAAGATACGGCAATAGTCTGCCTCCTTAGCAAGACATAAAGTCCTTTATGATCTTGCCTCACCTACCTCTTCAGCATGTTGCTACTCTTTAATATGTTTCCCATTACCAAGTTAGTTCTTTTTCACATCTTTTAACCTCTGCCTCAAACACCAGTATCTCACTTCCCTTCTCCATCCCTCAGTCTTTCTATCAATCATAGTAGCTTCATGCAACAAAAGGTACGTGTCCACCTCAGTCAGCCATTACAGCCTCTCAGGTACCCAGGCAGATGGAGGCTATGCACAAATGTGTATACCTGTAGTCTCATCAGTGGTGTAAGAGAACACAGCAAATCATTCTCTGCTTCTTAAACCCATTGCCTGGAACTGATTCACACACAACAACCCCATTTATATTTCATTGACCAGTGCAGGTCCACGGCCATGCTGACTTCAAAGTGGGCACAGAATTGCAACTCATCCATTTGTCTGAAAGGCACAGAGCCAGGCGTTTTATTTTTTGTATTGTTTTAAACAGTACTAGTAAAATCTCACCTTTGCACTACACTCATCCTTTAAGATTTAGATCAGGCATCAACTTAATGGGAAGCCTTCTTTGTCCATTTGCTTTTTTCTGCACATCTTTCTCAGAGCATGTATCAAACAATTGCAATTGTAGATGATTTGTTTTTGTTATCCTCAACTGACAACTCCATGAGGACAGAGGCTATATTTTATGTACTTCCAGTTCCTATGTTGTGTGATGTCCAGGACAGTGTAGGTAGATAAATATTTGTTGAGTGGATGAATGAATGAGTGAATGAGTAAATTTTAATCAGTTTCTGGAGATCCAATTCTGTGAAGAAGCCTGGTCCATCAGGACCCTCTTTCAGAAGGGTGCTCCACTTTATCTAAAGATAAGGTGACTCAAATTGAACCTAAGGCGAATTCTAATATATCACATCTTCTATCTAAAAAAAATTAGAGCTGTGCATATTCTTGCAACCCTCCTCAGATATGATTTCCTCTGAAGCCTATGTATTTCACTCCATCCCATAATGGTAACACAAAGGAAAACTGATTCTGTGAACTCTAAGCCTTGTAGAAGATTGTGAAATCAATTATACGATAAATAAAAATGAAAGATTTTGTCTAGGAGATTGTTCGCTGGGAAAATAGGTCAGGACCTAAGGAATTATTTTTGTTTACATCACTGAATTGCAATGATTAGAGGAGTATGGCAATACAGAAATAAATAAATCCATTATTAGACACATACAAACCACACATAATTACTGATTCATAATTTGGGGGGTGTTGTTTCCCACCACTTTGGATACACATATCTTATATTCTACTGGGTTTTAATCTTTAAAAAAAAAAATAAAGGGGCTGGCCCCGTGGCCGAGTGGTTAAGTTCACGTGCTCCGCTGCAGGCAGCCCAGTGTTTCGTTGGTTCGAATCCTGGGCGCGGACATGGCACTGCTCATCAAACCACGCTGAGGCAGCATCCCACATGCCACAACTAGAAGGACCCACAACGAAGAATATACAACTATGTACTGGGGGGCTTTGGGGAGAAAAAGGAAAAAAATAAAATCTTTAAAAAAAATAAAAATAAAATAAAGCTTTCCTCTTGTTTAAAGGAAATATGGATGAAACAAATGTCAAGTCAGCCCAACCTAACTAGCTAGTGACCAGCAGGAATGAGTCTTTGAGAATCATGAACTTTACTCAAGGGCCCCTTGGACCTATGGCCAATACTTTCCATGAACGCATTCTAGGACAGAGCTGTGGGTGACCTGCCATGTACTGTTTTCCTACTAAATTTCACTATAGATCACATGATTCAACAATGTATAAGCTTCAGAATGAAGTGAGTTTTTAAAAGTCTGTGTTAAGTTCTGATTTCCCAGAATTAGAAGATCTGAAAAATATATTCGTATATTTTTTTCAAGAATAAAATAGCAGTCAGTAGCTAACTTTTTGAGTGGTTATTCTGTACCAGGATCTGCATACTTTATCTCATTAAATCCTCATTTTGTTACTATTTTTATCCTTACCTTGCAAATAAAGAGAGGAAGGCTGGGAAAGTATAAATAAACTGTGTAAGGTCATACGTTCTGGAACCCTCTAGTACTATATCATTCTGCCAGTACTCATGATATTTCCAGATGACTTAGATGATATCTCAGAATTGAACAAAGGTTTTAATTTCCTCATCATTTAAATCTGCTACTTTAAAACATTAAGTGTAGGGATAATACTCTGGCAATGAACTCTTGGTTTTTTTGACAAAGTCTGGCCTTGACCTATTGTGTTTGATTAGCACAGTGTTTTAAAAAAAGGTTTTTAATGCTTTGAAGTTGAGATGCCATTCATGCTCCCTTCCCACGCAACCACTCCCTGTTGTCACATACCTCTGTAAGTTACACATTATTTTAATAGCCTCTGAAGACATTTGAGTTTATCATATCTCCTGACACAATAACATTTTCACCCACATGATCTCTTTGGTTCCCCTCTTATATTCAGTTTAGTCTCTGACATAGTCCTGATTTCACTGGCAGAGCCCATAATCATCCCACCTTTTCCATTTTTAATAAAAATCCCCTTTACCTCAAATTCTGTTAACATGGTCATAACACATATTCATTTAATGTGACTCTTTTGTAAGTTACATTGTAATATTAATAGAAAAATTGTGTTAAGAAAAGAGAAGCAGAGAAAGCCAATCTCACAGAATGGAATTTCAGACTGTCAGGTTAATGGGCAGTATTTTGGCAGATATAGGGCTTTCAGTGGTCTCCTCAAATCCTAACTTGTTGGAGTCCATTTCTGTATAAAATACAGCCCAGAAATGCCCACAGTCTCATTGTTGACCTTTGTCTGTTAGGTTAATTTCTTCTACTAATTGAATTATTTTGATACTCTTTCCTTCAGCTAAATTGAAAACAGAAATTGTACTGAATGATTTTTCTAGTCATATTTATAACACAGGAAGAATTGATGTTTTATTTTTGCCTCTTTTAAGAACTCTGACCAGTTGTCAAAAAGTAATATACAAGTAGTAATTAATGTGCTGTAATTTACTTACGTATAATTCAACTTGTTAGCAGAATTCTAAAATTTTATTGGAAATTTTTATCTTTTAGGTCTACATACCATAAAATAATGTCAGAGAAAGTGTAGAAAATATTTATCAATACATGATTTCTTTTTTGTTTGTTTTCTCTATGTAAAGTAAATGGTGGGAGAGCTAATTTGTTCTAACTACCTTATTGGAATGTCTTTGGAATATTTTTATAATCTGTAAAAGATGTATCCTACATTCCAGAGAATGATCATATCATAATGAAAACATTAGCCTTCCTGTCAGTTTTCAACTTTCTAATCTTTTAGAATTTAGATCAAATTCTCTGCTTGAATTGACAGTCCCTACCTAATCCCTCCAAATTCTGGGAGCTTTACATATTATCATTTTAGCACTTAATGGAATATAACTATACACAGTGCAGACATAAATTCAAAATGCCTATAATTAAACAGAATAAACTCATTTTTTAGGGATGTGCCTTCATACTAAAGACCACTCAAATTACTTGAGGAATTTCCTAAAGAGTAATCAAATATTGTTTGTGATACATGTTTTTCTCAATTACTTAATGTGCCTTGTTTGAGGGGTATTTGCATCTGAAATATTTACCTTCCTTGCAATCACTTATTTAGCTAAGGAAAAATATATTACCTGTAATAAAGTGTCTAGGAGCTAAATAAACATTCCTCTCTCTCTCTGGTCAATAAATTTAGGAGAGCAACTTTTAAAATTCACCTGACTCCATTAGTAGCAGTCAATCAGCCTAAAATTATCCACAGATTATTAATGCATCATTTCAAGCCAAAAAGGGCTTGATTCACCAGGAAAGTGTGGGTTTATTGGCACGAAATGGCTCTGCTAACCAAAAACATCAGAGTCATTATTATGTAATAATAATGTTGATTGGACTTAGAATATTCTGGATTTTAGGAAAGGGTGCGGAGTAAAGTGTCCTGTGCCCCACAGAATCAGTATCCTTTCCACTTCTCTTCTGCATTTGTCTACATTCAAAGTGAGGGTGCTCATCCTTACAGGATATGATTTAGATACTTTAATAAGGTGTGAGTGAGATTTCAGCTCTGCAGTGGAAACACAAGAATTTCCTTCAGTCTAGTACTTGATTTGGTTTATTTGTGCTTCAATAAAATCCACAAATCCTCACAATGCTATTTTCTAAATTTCTATTGGATTTTTCAAAGCTTAGAGAAAAGTTCATGAGATTTTCAGATTAACGTAGCTAAATAGAAATATTTTTATTGATATATATTCTGAAGATGTTTCTCCCATGTGTATACTACTTAAGTGTTTCCTGATCACTCATAGCCAAAGTGGCTTGAGTATTAGAGCCGACAAAGTGAGAAAATAGAAAAAAAGAACATATATACATTCAATGTGTGTGTATCTATATACATATATATATATATGTATACATAAATTTGAGCTTTATAAGAAGCCATTATTGTGCCATTATTGGAAGGTTTTTATTGAGTATTTTTTTAACCTTCTCCTTCCTTGAAGACAGGAAAAAATATCTATATATATAAATTTACTAATTCTGTAAATTAATATATAAGTATATAATTTATTATATATAACTTACTAATATATACTTATTAAATATATTTGCTTATATTTACTGAGATATATATATATATATATATATACATCTTGGTAAAAATACTCATGCCTGAAAGCTGACAGCAAATTACAATCCTCTAAAAGCATACAGATAGCAATCAAATTAATCTTCTTAAAATATTTCCAGTCACATTCCTTCCCTGTCGCCAAACCATTCATGGATTCCATTTACTTAAAAAAAAAAAAAAAGTCCCACCAACTCCTTACCCAGACATTCAAAGCTCCCCATGGTACATGCCCAACCTCTGTTGGCAACACTTCCCACTCTGTCCTTCTCACACAATATGCACATCTTATTTCTTATTTTTCTCACTCTATTCTTCCTTCTCAAAATGGCCACCCCTGGCTTTTTACATGTCTAAATTGTACCTACCCTCCAAGGGCTAGCATAAATCCCACTTTGACCAGGAAGCCTTTCCTGATTTTATCTGGAGGCGCTAATTTCTCATGCTTCTGAACTACCAAAACATTTTATTTCTGCCTCTCACTACACTCATTACTTTTTATTTTGTATTGTACTTGTTTTCATTATGAGCCATTACCTTCTTTAAGCAAAGTCTGTATCTGAGCATAATTGACCTTTGTATTCTTCACAATGCGGTGCATAGTATGTCTCAACATATTTTTGACTCATGCAAGGCCGTAATAGCAGAAAAGTTACTATGACAACAACAGTCATGATTACTAACATTAATTGAGTAACTTTTAAGTGCAAAACACTGGGTTAAGAACTTGACACTCACCAGGGAGAAACTAAAGTATATAAAGTATAAAAATCAATTTCCTTGAATGTAAAAATTCTGGGTATGTGTCTGTCCAAAATTACCACTAAATAATTTTAGGAATGATCAACAAAAAGACAAACGCTGTTTCTTTGATTCAAAGTGAGTACTATAACATTGTGTGCTACTTCAATGATAGCTCAAAACCCTAAACGTTCCCCACTTTTTTATAGTTGGGAAGATTTTCTAAATGATATACATTTTAAAGAAAAGATCATCAATTTCTGATGCTGTTCACAACCACAAACCCTGAGAAGGTGAAGGGAATGCTGTTAAATGCTACTGAAGCTTAGAAAAAGTGTTTTCAGACCTCATTCATTTCCTCTGTCAGAAAGGAAATATTGTGTTCAGACAATAGGAAAAGAAACTAGTAATAGAAATTGCTGCAAATTCTGTTTGTGTTGATCCTTCAGATTCAAACCTTTCATTTCATGGGCTGTGGCCGTTAAGAAGAGAGCTGGGCGGGCTGGATTATTCATTTCTATAATTAAAGAGATACCCAGTCATTGAAATATAATGCCCTTCTCTGTGACTGACAGCCGCTATGATTGGATGTTAGCAATGGGCCACATGGAAGATGAATTCAGGTAATCTCCATTTTTTTTTCCTCCTTCTCTCAGAAATGCCTCAAATTGACACTAATTTGATAGTCTCAAATCCCAGAGCCCCTTGGATACTGAGAATGGAATGTAAAGAAATTCTCCTTGGTGTCAGTCAGTAACTTTCTCTTTTCTTTGGGTTACAAAAGGTGATTGACAGGAAGAGAAGGACTGCTCAGTGCTACAACAGAGAGGAACCTGAAAACTGCAGTAGCAGACATCTGCTGTGGATTTTTTTTTTTCTAATTGGGACCAGTGATGATGAAGAATAGATGATAAGAGTTCATGGGCAGATGAATAACTTTAACAGCCATTGTCAAAGTCAGATGGCACAACAGAGAAGCCCCAACTAAAATAAAGCCATAGATCGCTGAAGATATTTCCCTTATTCCCTTTATCCATTCACTTAAGATAAGATTAAGGATAAAAGGTAAAAATACAAAGACACCTACTCTGCATTTTTCATTGCCTAGGACTTCCCCATAAAATATATTATCCCCAACCCCTTACTCTGTGCACATTGTAGTTGAGTAGTAAATACGAGCTGAATAAAAGAAAGAGAAGAAAAAACAGAAAAATATACTCTTCCTCAAAAACAAAACAGTAAAGCAAGTTGCCTATTTGTAGTATTTTAAGTGAACTGCAGATGACCTGAAAGAGGGCACACACAAACGCATGCTGTAAGTGCCAGAGATGAATACTCTGAGTGGAACAGAGACGGCCACTGGAGCAGAAGTAGATGCAGCCGCTGTCAGCACTCATTGCTCTGCTCTCGTCAGATGAGTTTTTGCGCACCAGCCCAGATCCAGCCAGATCTCAGGCGCTTGATTTTGCGTTGCCTTATAGTTCATTTACACTTGCAGCATTATCTGGAAAAACTTGCTCAATACCTGTTTCAAGGAATATACATTCAGTAGCAACAGGGCAACAAAAGCAGAGCAAGTGGGCAGGTATTACAAAAACACTGTATCCAGCACTCTAGAAAGCAGTTTTACCCCAAATAGCACTTTCCAAAGACAAGAAAATCAAAGCAGAAAAAGAAATATATTATATTACCACTAGTTTAGAATTCCAATTAATTCATTACCTAGCATAAGCATTCGAAGAGGAAATCTGAATTATATAAGCTTTGGAATATAAACTCCACATGTTTTCCCTGCCCTCCTGTCAGCACCCAGAAGACTTCCTAGTATATATATAGCTGGCTTACGATTATTTGTTGAACTAATGAATATGCAAAAGTATTCACAATGCTGGGCCATCTCCCAGATATTGTTCGGAGCTCAGATGATCCAAGACTCACCCAGAAATAGAAAACACCCTGGGCACTTCCAGTTCCACACTGGCTTCTACATATTTCCTACTTGATTGCTTTAGAAAATCCAAGCAGGGCTTGTTTAATTCACAGCAAGTTTTGCAAGTTGCTAAAAACACAACTTCAGCTCAAACCCTTGCCCTTTTCATCTTCACTATCTTATACAATCTTATGTTACATGTTCTTTTATTACAAAGGCTTCCTTTTACACCCTCTGAGGAGAGAGTATGCATGAGGAGTCACATTTGAGTTGCAGATACCACCTGGATGCAGTTCCTTTGTGCTATTGTCTTTCGTAGAAAATAGCCTGTCAAGTCTGCTAAGAGAAAGAGTTCAAGGTCAAGAATAGATTCTCCAGCTTTGCAAAGATACCGTTCCCCATCCCATGGGTAGATCATCTTAGTATAGAAAGAACAAGACTGTCAGTAGTGCTGAAATGACATTCTGCCATGTACCAGTTACACCAGCAGGTGACCTTCACAGGGAAAATGTATACCCTTCATTCACTCATTTACTCAGCAAATATTTTTAGAGCATTTAGCTCATGTAAGCTCTGTGCTGTGACCTTGGTTAAAGAAGTGCATACACCGTTCTTGCCTTCAAGGAGCTCACAGTCTAACAGCGGAGATGCAAGGGTGATCCTTGGCCAAATTCCTCCTTATGGGACAGAAAATGCTGCCCAAAATTGGCAGAGGAAAAAATGACTCTGTCGTTCTCCCTACCCGAAAATGACGATGAAAATTACAAAGCATGTGATTATTCATTTTAACTTAGTTACAGTAATTTCTGTGTGCCCAAACATTATAATACAACATAAGTAAACAAGTACTGCAAGAAATATAACATATAATGCACCAAAGTTCCTATTAAAACTCTGTTTATCCAAAAACTATTCTTTTGCTCTATTTGAATGTTGCCATTAAATATTAGTCTTCTCTTGGGGCTGGCCTGGTGGTGCAGCTGTTAAGTTTGCACCCTCAGCTTCAGTGGCCCCTGATTTGGATCCGGGGTGTGGACCCACACACTGCTTATCAAGCCATGCTATGGCAGGTGTCCCACATATAAAGTAGAGGAAAATGGGCATGGATATTAGCTCAGGGCCAGGCTTCCTCAAAAAAAATTAATAGTCTTCTCTTTGTTAAACCGGCCTCAAATGAGATGATGGAATCATGACTAGATTTTATCACTGCTAGTCATTCTGCCCCAGGGAAGGTATTCAGACAGGTGAGAATTTCTCCCCCTTTTGTTTGAATTACTCACCTGTGTCACCCAAATCTTCCAAAAAAGGAAAATAAAAAAAAGGCAGAGAGCCTAACATTGCTTACATTTAAAAATTCCTCACTGGGAAAGGACTAAAACTAATGCTATTTGACTTAAACACTCTTTATTATCACTCACAGCACTTAATAAATCAGTCAACAGTAGAAAAATGCTTTGACAAGTTCTATTTCTTCATGACACAGAATTGCATCTCATTACTCATTATAAAGAACTATAGAGGCGGGTTCAAGATGGCGAGGTAAGAGGACCCTGAACTCACCTGCTCCCCAAACACACACCAATATGTGAAACAACTTCCTCTGAAGAAAACTTAAAAACTAGCTGAGAAACTCCTGGGTGAAGGAGAGAAGGCCTACACTGAAGCGGGGAGGTGAGGCTGGGGCACAGTCTAGCCAGAAACCCCAGCCCAGCACAGCACCCCACAGTCAGGAGGGAACTCAAAACCCTGAGCTACTCCCTGAGGAGGGAAAGGTTTGAACCCCTGCATCAGGCGCCCCTAACTTTTAAGACCTGCACCTGAGAGACAAGCCCCTAAAACATCTAGTTTTGAAAACCAACAGCCGGCTTCCATGAGACCCCCAAAGCTAGAGAGATGGGAGAGAAGAATGGGCGCCCCCGGACTCCTCTGCTCCAAGAGGCAGAGTGGAGGCCGCTGGTGGAGGGGTTCCTGGCCTCGTTGGGGAGGCCCATTTACTGGTCTCCGAGAGTGGGCCTGGCGGGCAGGCATCTGACTGGACACACACTTGAGGCCTGCTGGGGAACTCTGCAGGCCCGGAGCCTGGCGGGCGCCGTCTTTGCCTTGCTCTTGCCCTAGGATGCCTTTTTTTTTTTTTTTTTTTAAACTCTAGGCTTTTTCTTGTTGCTTTCCCTGTGGACGTCATCTCTATGTTCTCCTGAGCACTCCAGAGTGCCAGTATCTCCCAGAGGGGGACTTTTACACGCGACTGGCGCCCTGGTTTTTACTTCTGGTGTCCCAGTCTTTCTAGCTGCTGCTCCGGGGATGTCCCTCGATTGTAGGCTCTGCTGGGCAGAGGGGCTTGAGTTTCTGGGTCCCACAGAAGTATAACAAGGGAGAGAGTTCTGGGCAGGCTACCACCTCTGGACACTGCACAGACAGCTGACTGAAACACCCCCCCAGTTTTTCTATTAAAGAGACCTGTTTGCTTGTCCAGAAGCTTTCACCTGAATCTTAAAAAAAAGAGAGAGAGAGAGCTCACAGATAACAGAGAACAAATTGCTGGTTGCCAGAAGCGAGGGTGAGAGGTGGGCAAAATGAGTAAAGGGGGTCAAAAGGTACAAGATTGCAGTTATAAAATAAATGTCATGGGGGTATAATGTGCAGCATGATTGACTGTAGTTAATAATACTGTATTGCATATTTGAAAGTTGGTAAGAGAGTAAATCTTAAAAGTTTTCATCACAAGAAAACATATTTTGTAACTCTCTGTGGTGATAAATGTTGGCTAGACTTACGTGGTGATCATTTCACAATATATACAAATACCGAATCATTATGTGGTACACCTGAAACTAATATAAAGTTATATGTGAATTACACCTCAATTAAAAATTTTTAAAAAGAATTGTATTTAGGCTTAACCCAAAGAAGAGAGTCACTTCTGATTTCAGCAAGTTCTCCAAAATGGCAGGCGAGCAAAAAAAGTAATCAAAATCCAGTAAAGTCAGTGCTATGATTGATAACATACATAGTCCCATGAAAGGAGCCTCAAATCCTGCCTTCTCAGGGCAGCCTTCCAAAAGAAGGTCATTGCTAGGATGAATCTTTCATGCTGAATAGGAATTATCCAGGAGAAGGAGAGAAGGAAAAAAAAAGGAAAATGATTCAGAAAGAGAAACAGACATACCAAAAAATAAGAAATTGCATTAAAATCTAACTCAGAGGGAAGAAAGACTATGTCCCACAATGGGCACTAGAAGAAGTTGAATTTAGCTAAAATACATATTAAAATGTAAGTTGAGGTATGTGCGGAGGTGGAATTAGGGATGACAGTAGAAGGCGCAAAAAGTTAGACAAAGAATAGAGAGATAAAATGTTCAATAGGTTGATAGGTGGGAAGCAAGTTTGGCCAAGATCATGAAGGATGTTATAAAACTTTGATATGAAATTTGAACTTGATCCACAGAATGGTGACCTACGAATAATTTTAAAGCTTCTCAGATCTATGATTGAGAGAACCCACTGTGACTCCAGTGTGTAGAAAGGGCTAGAGATGTGATAAGGGTGCAGACTGGAAGGAATCAGGAGGTTCTAACGCTTATTGAAGATAGGCATGGACAGGAACTGACAGTTTTCAAAACATTTAGATGACTGAGATAAGATGGAAGGCGAGGGGAAGGGATGAATCAAGTGTGTTTTCAAGAAGAATGTTACTAAAGGTTAATAGTCCTCTGTTAAAAAATGTCCAAGTCTAAAAGAAAATATATTATTTTTCTTTTTTAGAAAGTATATTCTTTTTTTTTTTTTTAAAGATTTTATTTTTTCCTTTTTCTCCCCAAAGCCCCCCGGTACATAGTTGTGTATTCTTCGTTGTGGGTTCCTCTAGTTGTGGCATGTGGGACGCTGCCTCAGCGTGGTCTGACGAGCAGCGCATGTCCGCGCCCAGGATTCGAACCGACGAAACACTGGGCCGCCTGCAGCGGAGCGCGCGAACTTAACCACTCAGCCACGGGGCCAGCCCCTAGAAAGTATATTCTTATAGGATCTTATCTAAGCTTTGCAGCATTCATTTCCCAATAAACAAGACTTTTCATAAGATAAAAAAATCTTAGACTTATAAATCCAACTTCACAAAAAAGGAGAATAAAATTAAACATAACCCAAATAAAATAAATTACCTGTTTATTATTTTACATGTTCTTAGCTATCTATACACTTGTTCTTTTTATGTAATTTAATAGGTTTATTAAGGTATAATTAACTACAATAAAATATACCCATTTTTCATTGAATAGTTCAATGAGTTTTGATGAATATATACTCTCAAGCAAACACAACCAAAATAAAAATATAGAACATTTCCATTACCTAAAAATATTCTCTCTCTTCACTGTCAGTCTCACCACCGCTCTCAGACCCAGACAGCTACTGATCTGTTTTATGCCACCTTAAATTAGTTTTGACTGTTATGGGATTCCACATAGATAGATAGAACCATACACTATGGACTCTTTGTACCTGACTTCTTTCACGCAGCATAACGTTTTTGAGATTCATCCATGTTCTTAAGTATATCAGTAACCTGTTTCTTTCCTGAGAAACTGAGTGTTTCATTGTATAAATGCACCACTGGTTATTTATCTACTACTCTGTTGATATATATTGTGGTTGTTTCCAGTTTTTGACATTATGAATAAAGCTGCTTGTACATTCACATAAAAGACTTTTAGTGGATATATAGTTTTTCTCTAGAATCCTCGTGATTATCTAGTTATATAATAATGCTACTTGGGAATAAAGACAAATGCACTTCTCCCTTTCAACTTTGTACACCTCTTTTAAAAAATTGCCTCATTTCACATCCTGAGAACTCCTGTGTGTATAATATTGGATAGAAGTGGTGAGAGTAGATCTGGTCTTTTTTCCTAGTCTTAGAGGGAAGGTATTATTATTGATTTTTAATTATTAAGCCAGTCTTGCATTCCTGAGATTAATCTCAATTGGACATGATGTATTGTTGTTTTTGTATTGCTGGATTCAACTGGTTTATATTTTCTTAAGGCTTCTGTGTATTTGTGCTCATGAAGAATATTTATCTTAATTTTATTTTCTTACAATTTTTTGTCTGGTTTTGGTAATATGATGATTCTAGCCTCATAATGACTATTTTGGAGTGTACACTGGACATTTTGAATATTATACTATTGAGTGTCTGAACTTTGTTGTCTTACTTTAAAGAGAGTTGAGGTTTGGTTTAGTAGCAATGAAGTAACCTGAAGATGACCTTTTACCTATTTAGGATTTTTCCCTTTCCTTCCTCCCATCCATTCTTCCTCCCTTTCTTTCTCTCTTTCTTTTTATACATTCTTATGGAAGGTCTAGAGTAGCCATTACCCTAGAGTTTTTTATTTTTAACTACTACTGAGTCATCATCTTTCTGGGATTTCTATCAATACCTCAGTTTTCCAAAGAGGTCTCTCAACTCTGATTGGTTAGAAATTTAATATCTCCTGGCTAAGTGTGAGCTCTAGACATCGTTCATCTTTCAGCTCCCTGGTAGTTCTTTGCCCAGCCTCAGGGAGATTCACCCTACACATTCACAGTTTAGTGTTCAGCAACAGATTCAAGGGGATCCTACTCTGCGCTCTTTTTCTGTGTAGTTCCCTGCTCTCCAGTACTCTGCCTCACTAATAACACCTGCCTCATTTTCCCTGAAGTCCAAACACTATGTCCTCAACCAGTAGGGTCACTGTCCTCTAGCTTGGATTACCATCTCTGAGCCACCATGTGGAAAGTTTTGGCAGGCAGAAATCTAAGGCAACGGGAGAGCTCACCTTATTCATTTTGTTTCTTTTGGATATCACACACTTGGCTAATGTCTAAAAAAAGCTTTTCATATGTTTTCCAGTTTTCTTATGTTTACAGTGAAAAGTCAAATCCAGTATTAGTTACTTCAACATGGCTGTAAGGAGAATTCTATTAGTGTATTTGTATTACAGAAAATATTATATTAGATAGAAGAATGCTAAATGATGTCACGCATTTCCAATAGACTTTTTAAAATAGCTTCAGCAAATTTGCACATTGTAACTCTTACTCTCAATGTCTCCATTTCTTAGAAAACAATTATCTAGTAACATAAAGTATTTTATTTTTCTGGAAGTTTTAGTCATAGGAAAACGTAAATTACAGATAAGGTGAGTTTAAATTTATGCGAGTTTTAAGAAAATATTTTTTTCTAAGTCCAGTCATTGAACAAGTTTACTAACGAATTCTCTGTGTCAAGAAACCTATGTAGGAAAGGAGGTTACAAGTCGCAGCTGAGATCTGGCAGAAGGTATGGGGGAAAAGAGAGCTGATGAAATGTGTAGACTGACAGGAGTGATGGGTAGTGGGAAATCTCACAAAGCACCAATCAAACCCTACTTCAAATATCCAATTTAAAAACTTGACGGATAAGAAAACTGTTTTCTTTGTGAGTTTTATAATCAGGTGAATTTTCCTTCAAATATTATAAACAAACAAACATTCTTTTTTTTTTTTAAAGATTTTATTTTTTCCTTTTTCTCCCCAAAGCCCCCCAGTACATAGTTGTATATTTCTCGTTGTGGGTTCTTCTAGTTGTGGTATGTGGGACGCTGCCTCAGCGTGGTCTGATGAGCAGTGCCATGTCCGCGCCCAGGATTCGAACCAACGAAACACTGGGACGCCTGCAGCGGAGCGTGCGAACTTAACCACTCGGCCACGGGGCCAGCCCCACAAACAAACATTCTTGAACGCACGTCTCAAGGATGTAGTTTCCATGTCCTCTTCCATGAGATGACTGGTGAATTAGTTTAATCATGGAATTAGGTTAGTGTAAATGCTAGGCTGACAGAACATCATGTAAGTGATATACTTCTCGAAAAATGTAGAAACGATAAAACAACTCAAAAGAAGGATGGGGAAGTGAAAAGTAGGGAGGGATGGTAAGTTCTTTGATTACCTAATCTTTATTAGCCCGATGTTAAATTAATTATTTTAAAGCTGATAAATCAGGAAGTGGGATCATAAGCCTATTTAAAATAAAAATAAACACAAGGAGAGATAAATTATTGACTAATATCAGGTGGTAAAAGAGAGAGAAGAAAAGGGAAAGGAAGAGGAAACACTCTAAATTTTATCCTTAATTTTAGAATGGAATAGAAATTGTTGAGAGAAATAAAAGACTGAAGGTCTTATGTAAAGTTATAGTTACAAAAACAAAACAAGAGAAAATTATAACTTTCTAGATGTCAGAAGATTGTGAACAAAAATATTAAATAAAAAGCAGACATAGTGTGAGACCTTAAAAATATATAAAAATAAAAATTTAGAAAGGCATAACATTCTATAGCAGGAGAGTAAACAACTTTCATATCCTAAATGATAATGGGCTTTATCCAATTATTATGAAGGAAAGTGATGTTCAGATTGGATCAGAAAGCAAATCCAAACACTACTTTTCATATAATTAGATACATCCAAAGAATGTAATTCAGATGAGGTGGAAACAAAAAGGTGGACAATATATTCAAATCAAATGCAACCAAAGCAGAATAATGACCTTAATATCAGATAAATTGGAATCAAGCCCAAAAAATATTGAGAAAAATAACAAAACTTTATAATGCTAAAGATTGTAGTCCATGATGAAGATGTTGTAATTATGAAGATCTGTTCTCTAAGTAACACAGAATCAACATCGTATAAAACACATATTATAGAAAATATAGAGAGAATTAGACAAAAACCAGTAATGACATCAAAATTCCTGAAGACTATAATGCGGAATACATATTGAAAATTTCCAGTAAGATATTAAGTTTAGAACGTATTTTTAATTTTTAAGAAAAAAGCTTTCTCGTGAAGAGGCTCTCGATCTAGAAAGTCCTACCTAATTCTATCTAAACCTTCCCATTCTTCTTGAACCAGTAGGTTCTCACTTCTTTCTTATCGATAAAGGCATGTCATGCCTTTCTTGTGTTCTAGGCATATGTATTCATTTACCGTGTTGTCTCATTGAGTCATCACAAACCCCTATGTGGTATATACATACAATGGAATATTATCAGCCTTAAGAAAGAAGTAAATCCTGCCATTTGTAACAACTTGAAGGACATTATACTAAGTGAAATAAACACAGGACAGACACAGGAGGAAAAATAGCACATGATATGGCTTATATAAGAAATCTAAAATGGTCAAACTCATGGGAGCAAAGAGTAAAATGGTGATTGCCAACACCTGGGGTGGGGGGTAGGGGGATAAGGAGACGTGTTAGTCAAAGGGTGCAAACTGTCAATTATGTGAGATAAGTAAGTCCTAGAGACATATTTAGAGTCCTAGAGAACTATTAACTATGGTTAATGGTGTAAGACTGTATACTTAAAAACGTGCTAACAGGGTAGATCTCATGTTAAATGTTCTCACCACACACACAATAATAATAATAATGAATAAAAATGGTGGGAGGAAACTTCTGGAGGTCATGGATATGTTTCAAGCATAGACTGTGGTGATGGTTTCGTGGATATATACTTAACTCCAAACTCATCAAGTTGTATACATTATATATGTACACCTTTTTGTATGTCAATCATACCTCAATAGATTAGTTTTAAAAAATCACAGATAAAATAAGGAAACAAATGAGGCTCATAAACACTTATTATTTGCTCAAAGTCACCTTGCTGGTAAGTGGTAGAACCAGGATTTAAAGGCAGCTGTTCTAAGCCTCAGTTTACCTCTAAATCTATTCCAATGTAAATGGAAATATCTTTTTTCTGAAATCACATAGCTTCATAGATTAATAAATAGAATTTAAAATATTAAGTATATATGTTTATCTATTCTATCACCATGTTTGTGTGTTTAACTCTTCTCTATTTCTCCATCCCAGCGATTCCTCCTTTGGAGAAAGAGCTGTATCTCACATTTTCTTTGTACTCATCACTGTAGGTGAAATAATACTATCTACTAACTCAGAAACTGAAATAGTAAATAGTGTTCACATGATTTGGAGAAATATGAGGTTTGTGTAGGAATTCTTGCTTTTCATGTTATAGTTCTGGATAAATTGATAGCATAAGCAGGAAATCAAAAGACAAAATGTACAAATTAAGCATCAAAGCTTTCTTTCACACTTACTTTCTTCTCAACTTGCCTTCTTTCCTTCCTTCCTTCCTTCCTCTTGGTCCCCATTGCCCAAGTTCATCACCCACCAACTGACAAACATGTGTTGGATAAGCACACTTTTTATTTGTATTTTATCCTGTAAGATGATTTTTTGTTTTATTTTGAATAAACGGCACATGCTATAAATCTTCCGCTTTTTGTTTACTTTATCCAGCACTGTTTCTAAGATACATCTATGTAGCTGTGTGTATATCTTTTTGAGTTTTGTTTTTCTCCAGTGCTGTACAGTATCTCTATAGGATCACGCATTTTATTATCGGCTCTCCTGAACTGGACATCCAGCCTTTCTCCAACTCCTTACAACCACAAACATCACTCTGAAGAATAACCTCATTTGTGTGCCCTTATAGACCCATAGGAGAACTTCTTTGGGACATAGGAGTGACATTTGTACGTGATATGGCATATATAAGAAGACTTAATTTAACAAAATCAGTTAAATTAAATCATACTGCTTTCAAGAATGATAACCGATTACACTTGCACTAGTACAGGAATATTGTTATAACCCCATGTGTAACATTCCAATTTTTGATAACAAAAAGAATATGAAGTGACATCACATTGTTCTTTTCCTCCCTCTGAAAGATATTCTCTTAAGATAAAACAAGGGGCCGGCTCCGTGGCCAAGTGGTTAAGTTCGCACGCTCTACTGCGGCAGCCCAGGGTTCGGATCCTGGGTGCGGACATGGCACTGCTTGTCAGGCCACATTGAGGCAGCGTCCCACATGCCACAACTAGAAGGACCTGCAACTAAGATATACAACTGTGTACAGGGGGGGTTTGGGGAGATAAAGCAGAAAAAAAAAAAGATAAAACAAGATCTTTGATATCATTTTTTTACAGGAAACACAGGGCATACTTTACATAACTTAGAAATCCAGAGGAAAAACTGTTCTGTTGTGCACTAATTGTTTTATCAGAAATAGGCTGTTTTACAGCTAATTAGGGGGTCAAACATGGATCTGCAACTATATCAACAATTTATTCTGTATTGCTACCTTTTAAAAGAGCAGACAATATTCAGCTCACTCCTAATTACATAGGAGACTGAATCACAGTTCTTTAAATGTAGTAAAAAAGAACAATGTGTCAAAGAGGGAAACCACTCCTTGACAGTCTTATATAAAATATGACAGAAAATTCAGCCTGGTTTAGGATTTATAAGAAAATTATCCATAAATTGCATTAATTAAAAACACGCATTAACTATTGTAAAATTAACTGTTGAAAGGGGGGAAAACATGTATCAATTAAGCTTGAAGAATTTTTAATTTTCAAATCTGCCCAAATATTATCCATTAATAGCAGTTCTGAAAAACATCTTTTTGAAAAACAATGATAGTGCTGCTGAACTAGAAATCCACTTTTTTCCCATAATTTCTTCCTTAAACATTTAATAGATATAAATAGAGTTCTAAATTATCAGTATAATTCATAGGTAAATATATCAAATTATTTCATCATTAATATATACCTGATTTTTAAATGGATGAAATTGATTTTTGACCAGAAAATTACCGACCTTTAAATATGAATATTTTATAATAGTAATTTATCTTTTCTTCACTGATGATAGTATAGCTACATACAATAAACAGAAATCTCACAATCTCATTCATCACTGCATCTCCAGTGTTTATAATACTGTTTGGTATAGAGTTGATTCTGAATAAATATTTATTAAAAGAATATATTTTAATATATTTTTCTGGTATCCAAAGTGTAATGGGTTTAGAGTTAGGATTTATGGGTTTTAGTTTGAAATCATTCATTTACGGTAACACTGAGGCAAAATAGACTCAAATTCTGTGTGATCAACCTACCTTCTGCCAGGCAATGAGGTTATTTCAAAGCTGTTCTGTTTTCATAAGAGAAATGGTCTGGCTCCTTTAGTAAAGCATATTTTAAAAGAAAGAGCTATTCAACAGAAGGCAGTTCCATGAAAGAGCTCCAAGCATGGAAATCACCTGATTGCTTTTGAAAGGAATAATCTTAAGAAATAGGATAGAGGTAGGGCACATGAAGGCTTCAGACAGTAGGTAATAAGCAGCCTTGGGAACCTATGAAATAAATCTAAAGCAGGCTCAGAAATGAGAAGAAGGTAACTGCATTTATCTAACTACAGATGTAGTTTAAGAGACTTAAAATGGGGCATTGCAGTTAAGAAGAGGTTGAGATCTGAAATCACTGCTGGGGTAAAAATTACAGCTCCATCTCTTCTATGTGATCTTGGGCAACATTTTAACGCGATCCTCATCTACAAACTGGAAATAATAATAATAATATTATCAACCAATGTGGGTTATTGTGAAGATTGATAAGTTAATGCATGTAAATTTCATGACTTGTTAATAGCACTCAATAAATATTAACTTTTATCATTGAAATATTCTAGCTACCTTTTAAGACATCAACATTAACACATTGTGTGTATATATATATATATATATGGTAGTATATTTTAATTTCTATATATTTTAACTCTAATATTCTCAAACAGCATAATGAAATGGAACTTGCATTTTAGAGAACTTGCATAGGAACTGTGTGTTTATAGTTGTCAGACTTTCATTCCTTAAAAAAGCATTAGATTGGGATAAACCACCTTAAAAGGTCCCTTGGTTCCAAGGGCATGGACTACCGTACAATACTTGAACCACTCGTATTATATTCCAAAAACAAAGATCATGTGCTCTGGATCATTCTGTCTTCTGAAAACTAAAGTAACGGCACGTTCAAAGCAATATTTTATGGGAAACCACTGAGATCCTGATGAGAAAATACATATATATATGAATTATTTCTTTCTCATTATCTTTCTCCATTAGTTATTTTCAAGCCGTCAATATATACAATGTCCAAGTGGGAATTGTTTATCGGATTCTAAAATCTATTTATGCATTTTTCAGGAACTACCAAATATCACATTATATTTTCTTTTTTATTTACCAAATGCTGTCTGACACATCTCCTTCTATTTAAAAATCAAAGGCTCACCCAAGAAACTGCATCATTCCCTTGGGCGAGAATATCTGTGACAAATGTCCCAGTACTTGAGCTGCAGAGAGAATTAAGAATGCATTAGCTATTTAGCATTCCATGAGTGACAAGCATACTCGGGCCTCAATGTTGAACAAAACAGAAACCGTAGCATATAGACTTTAGGATCAACTGCGTCTCTAGTTTGACATTGATAGCAGTTATGGGAACATACTGTAGTGTTCTTGAAAAATAAGGCCCCTTTTCTGATATGACATTTATCTGAGTTATAAAATAAAACAAACCCCTCAAAACAGTGCTATAATTATTACAACCTTTCTGGAGCAGTATTTAGCAACATGTATCAAAAGGCAAACATCTGGATGATCTCTGATCTGAATGACCATTTCTAGAATTTATTCTAAAGAATGAGAGAGGTGAACAAGGATATTCTTTAGAATGCAATTACAATCCTAACCACAGCAAAAAAGTGGAAAAGATGTAATTTTTCAATGGGTGAAAACTGATTAAAATAACTATAGCAATTCATGCTAGAAATACTATGTAAGCAGTAACAATTATTTGTGGAAATACATGTATGTAATTATATTGACAATGCATACCGATACACAGAAGCATTTATGAATTTTTTGTGTGTATCTATACTGATTTGCAAAGATGTTTACAACATATCTGTAACATGAATCACCCAAAGTTTTTTGCCTTTCTGTGGTATTGTTTTCTTCTAAAGACCAATTACACTGTTTCCAGTATCTGTGTGGTAAACTGTGGAGAATCCCAAATTTCACCCCTTGTCTATACAAAGGCCATCTTTCCCTACTCAGGTTTTTTGAAAAGCAGGAAGTTGATTTCGCTTTGCTTCTGAATCAGTTTATACTGCAGCTTTAAAAAATTTATTTATTTAATTTTTGAATATTTAATATATTCATAAGCTTAAAATGTCAAAAAATACATGAACATATAGTTTTTTGTCATCCTTTAACTTTCAACTTACTTTTGTCATTGTATTTGAAGTGAATTTCTTGTAGATAGCATATTGTTAGATCATGTTTTTTTATACACTCTATCAACCTCTGTTTTTTAATTGGCATATTTAGATCATCTACATTTAAGGTAATTGGTATGCTATGGCTTACGTCTGCCATTTTATTATTTGTTTTTTGTTTGTTTCCTCTGTTTCTCTTATGTTATTGTACTGTGGGTTATTTTTTTATTATTTAGGATTCATCTTGATTTACCTAGAGTGCTTTGGAGCATAGCATTTTATGTAATTTTCTTAGAGGATACTTTAGGTATTATAATATATGAGATATCACAATCTACCAGTATTGACACTTCACAACCTTGAGTGAAGTATACAAACCTTACTTCATTTAGGTTCTTTTATCTGCCCAACTTTTAAATTATAATTGTCTTAAGTATTTCCTCTATGTAAATTGAGCACCACATCAGATGATGTCATAATTTTTGTTAAACTATCAAATTTGATTTAATAAACTTGTGAGAAGTGGGTTAATTTCTTATACGTACCTCTTTTTTTAATCATACCAATGTTTTTCTTTTTTCCCTGAAGTTCTAAGACTTCCTTTGTTATCATTTCCTCCTGTTTAAAGAACTTCCGGTAGCCATTTTAATAGTAGATTTGCTAGCAATGAATTATCTTAGTTTTCCGTCATCTGATTTCCCCTTCATTCCTTTAAACATATTTTTTACAGGATATAGAATTTGCACTTGACAGTTCATTTCTTCAGTATTGGGAAATGTGTTCCACACTGGGCATCCCTCCGCCCCTTCTTTTAGTCTTCAGGCTCCTATTCTATTCACAATAGTTGTCTCTCAATGATTACAAATTATCATATCTTTATGCAAAGCAATGTGTCAGAGGTCTAAAGCTCTCCCTTTGGTGCCATGTACAGAGAGCCTTGCCTTTGTCAACATAATGCTTACTGGGACTCTTTCCTAAACAAGACATCCACCAGTACATAAGCTTTAAGTAAGTGGAAGCCTGGCAACCAACTTCATAGCATTTATTTTCCTGTTTTGTATGTAATAAATTTTTATGAAGTTAAAACTGTTGCAATAAAATTGCATTTAAGTTAATTTTAAAGCATTTATGTGTATACTGGTATATGCATATAAGAAATCGCAAACATGGTTCTCAATTCTTGTGATGCATTAAAATAACCTGGAGCAATTTTGAAAAAGGCTGATGCCCCTAGATTTGGATTTAGTTTGTTTGAGAAAGTCTCAAACTTTGTGTTCTTCCATTCACAAAGGTTGTAATCTCAAGTAATCTTGGATTCCTCTTGTACCTTCGTTTTTTATATAACTAATTCCTGTATACGCTTTTGTGGAATTCTTTGCAATATCCACTTTTTCTTTCTGTATTGCCTAACACTATGCTAATTCAGACTCTCATTAACATGATGATGGAGTTGATGATAATGATGATGGTGATGGTGACGATGGTGATGGTTATGATTATGATGATGAAGTTGATGATAATGATGATGGTGATGGTGAGGATGACGATGATGGTGTTTACTAGAATATCATAATAATGGCCTCTTATATAGTCTAAGTTTTCTCATGGCACCAGGTCTATAACTGAAATGAGTAATAGGTACTATTAAGTGAAGATTCCTAATACACCAAGCATTGTGCTAGATATATTGTGTTATCTAGATTGACAAAAACCTTTAGATATGTATTTTATTTTCTTTCCCATATTACAGTGGTGGAACTGAAGCACTGAGTAATTAAGAACCATGTTTAAAAATTGCAAAATGATGAGTAAAATCCAAATCTATTTGATGTTGAATCGTCTTCCACTAAAACATTCCCCCCTCTCACTCATTCTCATTCTGTATAGAGTACTCCTTTATGTTAAAATTACATGCTTCCTTAGTCTTCTCTAGTCTACTGCATGTTCCCTGAGGACAGGAATTTTATGTATCTTTCATACAAAAATTGTCCTGTAAATTTTGCTGACTTTAAATTATTTATTGAAATTTACATAATAGAATATGAAGTAAAGTTTATTTGATATTTGCACCCTTAATTTCCTATATTTTCTGAGGTTAAATTTTTCTTTGAAGTAAAAAATGATCCTTCATCTTCATTTTATTAATTTGCTTAGAATACTCATTATTTAAATGTGGTGTAAAGATAAATGTCAGCTCCTGCATGATAAAATCTCCATGATTCCAAATTAGTGAATGAAAACATTATGAATGAGATTATTTAACTGCCAAAATTGACCCTTCAAAATTAAAATTATCTTATGTGGATATTAGATGCTTTCGATATAGCCTAAGGCATGTATTATTTTTATAAGTGTAAAAAATTACTTTAAGAATTGGAAATACAATTTTGCATCTATTTTATTATTCTAATTATATGTAAAATATTCACAGCAAAAGATTGAGAGGATATGGTACTGAAATGTTACGCACTTATGGGATGACAGGTGATTTTTTTTCTATTTTCTGTGTTTCTGTATTTTTAAAATTTTTTAAAATATATTTTATAGTTGAATGGAAGATAGAAAGTATATTTTTAAAAGAGCAGCATATTAAAACTAATTACATATTTTCCAATGAAATCAAAGGTAAATATCCCAGGAAAATCAAAAGAAGTTGATGATTTCATTTTTTAAGGATCACAAGCAAACAATAGGAATGAGAGCCAAATAAATTTTATCATCAACTGAAGAATGTTAGGATTTTGACCAAGATGTAGAAAGTTTCAAAACATTATAAATATTGAAACAAAGGAATGATGAATAAAAGGACAGGGATAGGTCCCAAGAAATATCTCTTGCCATCCTATCTGAACAGAAAGTTGCTCAACCAATCATAGCCCAAGGCTCTACTGGGCGACTATTTGTTTGGAAGAAGCTACAGAAACACAAAAAACAACTAGAAAATCTCAATAAGCATGCTTTGTGAGACAGAGGAGGCATATCTAAATCATAATAAAACTATTGTGATATATGTCACCTAAAGATCTACACTATTTACTAATAAGTTTAACCATTTTTCTAGAAATAATGATCTATTTTTATTATTCCAGGACACATATTAGTATAGAATAGATAAAAATGCTGAAAAGAGATTTTAAAGACCAGCTCATTAACAGTTCCCTGATTATCTAGCAAAAAAAAAAATACAAGCATACCAATTATAAAATGTTCATTAAGTAATTTTGCAAATATTTGCTGAGTCCCTGGTGTGGATAGGGAAGGTACATGTTTCTGCCAACACCCTACAGCAGAAATCTTCATGCATACGAAAAACTGAAAGAAAGCCAGCATAATGGAGCACAGTGTGAATGAGAAAGGAAAGTTCAGTGAGCTAAGACCTGTAAATCATGTTCAGTAGAAAATAGTCATGGGACATAATTCACATTTTAAATGATGTATTATGATAAACTCATGTAATTGGGGGTGGAAGGAGGTGGTAGGAAGTATATTAGATAATTTGCTCAAGTTAGGGAGGGGCCACCATTTGAACTCAGCTTTTACTTCATGCCGCATATTATCTTGCCTTACCACTCTACCAAGCTGTTGCTCTATCTCTCATAAAGGGGGTACTATGCTTGCCTCTGTGGACTTGAAGAGTATACATGAATCTTAAAATTCTCTTTGAATTTGTAATCCAATTTGAATATGTAGACATATGGCTAAAGTGATACACAATATTACACACCACCACAGTCATTCTATGAGTAGTATGGTCCAGTTCAAAGGATGTCTTCATTGAGGGGAGAAGACAATCTGAATCAGTTAAAACTAATCGGTCCTATGGTTTTAAGAAGAAATATGTTATAATTATATGACTGCACATACACACTCATGTACATGGACCCACAAAGATAATCCAATATGGATTATCTACCTATCAGTGGAGAAGACTAACACACATTTTTCAAATATATAATGATGTCCTTTCTGGTCTGTTTCTTGCCCTCACTAAAGTCATGTCCCATGCTTGAGAAGCATGTTTATAGATCTCTGGCTTCATAGTCACAAACTCAGCCACTGTCTCCCAAAGCATTGATACTTTGCATGATTTCTGGATGTCAACTGGCTGGGACCTGACCTCCACCAGGAATCCTGCCACTCTTCTCTCAACCAAGGTTTCCAGCATGAACTCTCCCACCTTTCTGAAAAGCCTTCTCTTTGGGTATTCTCTATTACAAGAAAAAATATCCTGCCTCCTCTCAAAAAAGCAGCTCTGTTTACGGAGGGCATGAGGCAACATTTTGTGATCCCCTGAGGCAAATAGAGCCCTATCGCTCTACATTTGTATATCTAAGAGGGCTGTGCCAATGACTCCTCACAAGATTTTGAAAGCATAATAATTTAAAATTTTAATTTATTTTTTTAATTATTTAAAAAATTTTATAACAAAAAGATTAAAAATCTACATTATATTACACATACACATAAACATGTCATACTTGACAACTTCATATGATATTATATACAGAATATAGTGATAATGCATAGACATTAATACAAATAGTGGAAAAAGACCTCCCTGTGTCAAAATCATGTTAAATTATTTTTAACAACACTATATTTTAAACACTATAGGAAAACCAAGTAAAAGGACTAACCAACAAGGACTTACTATGCAATTAGCAAGTGTAATTAAGAAAAGATTGGAAATTTTAAGTTCTCATGAGTTATTAAAAATAACCTATTTCAGTAAAGATAATGTATATGAGGTGCTACAACTGTTTGTAAAATGCAGGATCCATGTTAGGTTTTGACGGTCCTGGATGGTTGAATCAAAATGGTAGTAAGACTAAAGAATCTAGAACTGTATGATAACGTACTAAACAAAAGGAAATTAGAGACCAAAAAATCAAAAGGGAAAATGTTTAGTAGATGAGAAGAAAAACCCCCACAGAAATATTATATTTTATCAGTATTGAAAACCAAATGGTTTGGGCATTTTAATAATCAGTGACTAAGTGTAATTTGGGGGGAGGTGGTTGTTGATGCATGTTATAGACAATCTTGAGTAAGTTTGAGAATCAAGACTACATCCCAAGATCCAATTGCTTTCACATAAAAAACAAAACAAAGAAAAATATGCATTCAGCATTATGAGTTCAAATCTAATAAAATTATATTGGTTTGTAATGGAAAGCAAATACACCAGTAAGTGGAAAAAAATATGATGTCTGTATTCATTTAAAATGCATGTCATCTGTTTTGTAAAGATACTCAGAGGTATTTTTGTTTGCTGTCTTTTTTTCCCTCTTTATTAAGCCATTTTAAACAATTACCTAATACTACTTTTCATTCAACTTAAACACGTAATAAAAATTGGTACATAGTGAAATTTAGGTCATATTTATACTTGAATTGATTGAAAAATCATCATGTTAGAAGAATAGCTTAGTATCATCCGGCTTGCGATTAATACTATCACGCAATAAAAATCTTGAAATGTTCATATTATCCTTAGTGTTATGGGTTCAAGACCTATGCAAACGTAAATATTCAAACTATAGGCAATAGAAGTTAGAAGCTGAATTGAACATCTGTGTCTTTCCTTGGGTGAAACCTGGTGATGGAAAAGAGACAAAACTTTTGTTTTATAAATGTCTTTGACTGTCTTCACAAAGGAGGACTCCCCAAATATAAAGCAAGCATAGACGTTATGTTGTTGGCATCATATAGAAATAATATGACCTACTACATGGGCATATTAAACCACCAGCCCCAATGCACACACACACACACTCATACACACATACTACCTTTGGGATAATATGTCCTCTTTACTTGTTTGTATTTTGGACAAAATTTCATTCTTTATTTTTCATCACTGTATTTTGCAGCATGCTCCTATTGTGGCTCACCAAAACTAAGCAATATTTTTAAACAATGTTTTATAACTTTAGCTGCAACTGTCACATGTTTTCAGATAACAGGTTAAGGATTTTATTCAGGCAAGAGAGAATAAAGCTGAGATGTTAGAGGAAGAAAAACAATCAGATTTTTTTAAAAAGAGAGTTTATCGTACAACACAAACAGCCTTAATTAGGGCAGAAACACCAGATTAGAAGGCTCTGCCATTAGAAAGCAATCTTGAAAATAAATACAAAAGTAAGTACCTAACACGTGAGAAAAACCAAGATGTGCTGGTGGAGAAGAGACATTGAACCAAATGTAAAGTCAGTCCTCCTTTCTCATTTGTTGGTACCTTATTCTTTAAAATTGTGTATAGTAAGAGTCTACATACATTTTCATTCAAGTGTTCATTCAATATCTGTTAAATATCTAAAAACTTTGAATCAAGTGAGTAGTGGGGAGGAGAAATGAAAAGGAATCGCTGTTGGAAAGATAAGACACTAAACACGTATAACTCATTCTGTATTGAAACCACGGAGAAGACAGCAGACTAAGTGCCAAAACAAATACTAGAAAGTGAGCACTAAAGGAGGTTAGAGGAGAGAGTGATAAACGTATATTAGCAGAGAAGACTTAACAGGAACAGGATCTTGTAAAATGTGGTTAAGAATTAGGTTTATGATTAGTGGAGGTTTTTCTGGGTAGGAAGTCCAGCATAAGCAGTGGCACGGAGGCAGGAACATGCTAAGGAACATTACGTATCTGGGTGATCTTACAGGATGAGTTGTATTAGGGAGTGCGAAAGATAATGATAGGAGGAAAAGAAGTACCGAGCATTTATTGAGCATTACTATGCACCAGACACTTTACAAATTCTCTCAATAACATCATGAAGTCAGTACTATTATCTCCATTTTATTGAAAGAAACAAAAAACTAAGGAGATAAATTTGAAATAGCTTAAAGAAACTTTCATAAAAGGAAATACTATGTGCTGTGTGCTAGGTGAGATAATCTGCAGAGGGAAATGCAGACAGCTAAGAAAGAAGAGAATATAAATTGGGAAGTAGGGACAATACACATTTTGTGATTTAAATTTCATTTTTCATAGACCACTGACTTTTTAAAAACTAATCTGTAAAGTGAATTAAAGAATGCCAGTCTAGGAAAATTCTTAGCTTCAGTGAATAAATTCACAATATTAGCACTGAACGGTGAGAAAGCAAAATTGCTTCTCTTTTAGGTAAGAGCATAACTCATTTGATATAATTTTTTAAAAAATTTCATCCACCATGCAGATGCAAAAATCTGCCATACGGATTCTACTGTCTGTCAGTGGCCAAGTCGGCATTATACATAAAAAGTCACTTAATTTTCCTCAGAAATAAAATGAGAGAAGTACAGAGGACAGAAGAACAGCTGGACATACCTTATAGTGGATAATAGACTCGGTCACTCTTTTTCTTTGCTCGAAGTTTGTAGAACTCTTAAATTCCTCAATCCTTTCTCTTTCTCCCTTTCTTTCTTCCTTATTCTTTCTTTCTCTCTTGCTTTCTTTCCTTCCTTTTATTCTTTATTCTTTTTTATGATTTGGATGCTGGTAAATCATACTATAGAAAGTGCAAAGAACACAAAAATTATTATGCGGTTATAAAAATAAGAGTGTAAAAGCTGGTAAGGATCTGAAGTAGATGCAGGGTAAGCTTCAGCTGAAGAACATACAATTAGTATATACAGATTTAATTTTTTAAATGTATTAGTGAATAAACGCAAACTTGAGGAACAGGGTACAGGCATACCTCGGAGATGCCATGGGTTCCATTCCAGAATACTGCGATGAAGCAAATATTGGAATAAAGTGAGTCACACAAATTTTTTGGTTTCCCAGTGCACATAAAAGTTACATTTACACTGTACTGTAGTCTATTAAGTATGCAATAGCATTATGTCTAAAGAAACAATGTATATATCTTAATTAAAGAAATACTTTGTTGCTAAAAATTTCTAACCATCCTCTGAGCCGTCAGCGCATTATACTGTTTTTGCTCGTAGAGGGTCTTGCCTTGATGTTGATGGCTGCTGACTGATCAGGATGGTGGTTGCTGGAGGTTTGGGTGGGCTTCCTCACCTCCCTCAGTTTTCATAGAATTGAAGAGAGTTAGGGCCTTGCTCCGGATTAGGCTTTGGCTTAAGGGAATGATGTGGCTGGTTTGATCTTCTATCCAGACCACAACAACTTTCTCCATATTAGCAATGAAATTGTTCCCTTTCTTATCATTGTGTGTTCACTGGAGTAGTACTTTTCATTTCCTTCAATAACTTTTCCTTTATATTCACAACCTGGCTAACTGTTAGGGGTAAGAGACCTAGCTTACGGCCTATCTTGGCTTTGAACTTGCCTTCCTCACCAAGCTTAATCATTTCTAGCTTTTGATTTAAAGTGAGAGACGTGTGACTCTTCCTTTCACTTGAACACTCAGAGGCCATTGTAGGGTTATTAATTGGCCTAATTTCAATATTGTTGTGTCTCAGGGAACGCAGAGGCCTAATGAGAGGGAGAGAGACAGAGGAACGGCAGGTTGGTGGAGCAGTCAGAACAAACACAACATTTATTGATTAAGTTCACTGTCTTATATGGGCATGGTTTACATTGCCCCAAAACAATTACAATAGTAATATCAAAGATGACTGATCACAGATCACCGTAACAAATCTAATAATGACGAAGCTTGATATTGTGAGAATTACCAAAATGTCACACAGAGACACAAAGTAAGCAAATGCTGTTGGAAAAATAACGCTGATAGATTTGCTCAACCAGGGTTGCCACAGAACTTCAATTTGTAAAAAATGTATTATCTGCAAAGTGCAATAGAACATGGCATGCCTGTAGTTTAGCTAAATTTGTTCTCTTATTTGGTAACTATGGTAAAGAAAACAGAAAAGACTTTTCTAAAATTGGATTTAGTTACATAGTATCCATGGTTTTAGGGCCCTGCTTTGGTAATTTGACAAGTTTCACTTAGAATTACAGATCTGCTGAAGGAATTCATGATCTTACATAAGGTGAAAGAAGTTAGTAATCTTAGCCCAGTACATGGATGTTACAAAAAGTAATAGTAATGTCAATCTCAAATAAAAAGATTTCATCTGGATCAAGTTCTTCACACAAGTGCTGTCATTTGGCAGCTCTCAGCAGCATCTTTTGGCAACTATTAAAATGTTTCTAATATAAAGGTAAAAATTTCATTCTAGGTTATACTCTCTCTAACTGCTAATTTTTAACATAAAATATATGTTTCCAGTTTTCAAAAATGTTTCCAATAAATCAAAGAATATGCGTGAAAAGGAATTATTATTTAGAATATAGAATACAAGTCACTGATTTATCTGAACATCTCCAGAATCATATGGGTAATATGAGATTGAGCAATTTTTATTTTAAAATAAGACATGTATTAGGCTGAGAAATATTAAACTACAAATTTTGTGGGTTTAAAATGGAATAAGGCATGTCTACTTCTGGTCAAGATGAATAACAGACTAAATTTACTCTCCTACCTGAATCAATGAAAAAAGGGAAAAGAAAGAAAAAATATTAAAATGGCAGTTTTCAAGACTGGGCACCAGACCCCCAAGGACTGTGATCCGTGAGAGCTGGTAAAGAATTAGATCAGCCCTGTGTTGACCCCAGCTTACAGCCTTGAGAGTTTCTAGGCCGTGGTGCAGAGAGCGCAAACTCAAGCAAAGCCCTGTGGACTCCCTGCATTGAGAAGATGGAGATGAAAATCTGGAGAGACCAACGTAGCTGAAGTTCATAGGACAGAGAACCAAAATGGAGAGAGTTGCACGGTGAACTCTTGAGATCCATAGAGGATTTCCTCCAAGTATTCAGCTGAGTATTATGGGAGGAAACTACCCAAGGTTGGAGAAAGAACCATTAGAAAGGATTAGTGAGGACAGTGGCACCAGCCTCTGGAGAACAATATAATTCAAGGGGCACTGGGTGGATTACATAGAAGAATCTGATTCCCTAGTAAAGACTAATTAAGCTAAACATATCTTACAAGCAAGAATGAAAAGGATATCAAACTATTTCTAAGTAATTTAATTGCATTCTAGAACAAAGCTCAAAAGTATATATAGGAATATAAAAATATCCAGCACGCAAGAAAGTAAAATACACAATTCCTTGTGATTTTCTTTGTGAGCAAAGATTACCAGCCATAAAACAAGTATCAATAAATTTAAAAGGATTCAAGTCATACAAAGTGTGTTCTCTGACCACAATGGAATAAATTAGAAATTAATAATCAAAAAAGTCTCTGGAAAAATCCCCAAACAATTGGAAACTAAATAACACGTATATAATCCATGAATTAAAGAAGAAATCAAAAAGGAAACTAAAACATAATTTGAATTGAATGAAAATAAACACATAACCTATTAAAATTTGTGGAATGCCACTAAAAGAGCTTTTAGAAGGTAATTTATAGGACTAGCTACCTATGATAGAAAAGAAGAAAATTCTCAAATAAATGACATCGTTTTCTCTATTAAGAAACTAGAAAAAGGACAAATAAAACCAAAAAAAGAAATAAAATAATAAAAATCAGAGCAAAAAAAATAATAAAATAGAAACAGAAAGACAATATAGAAAAATCAATGAAACAAAAAGCTGTTTCCTGGAGATTGAAAACACTGAAGAAGTTTCTCAAAAATGAAAGGTTCCTAGCCACAGTGATCAGGGTAGAGGAGAGAAGATACTTATCAATTTCAGGAAGGAGAGAGAATGACATCCTGACAGATTCTACAAATATTAAATGGATAATAAGGAAATATTATGAATAATTTTGTCTACAAATTGTCAAGATAGAGGAAATGGACACACTCCTTGAAAGATACAAACTATAAAAGCCTATTCAAGAGGAAACCTGAAAATAAATAAGGTCACGGGGATGTAATGTACAGCATGGTGACTACAGTTAATAATATTGTACTACATATTTACCAGTTGCTAAGAGAGTAGATCTTAAAAGTTCTCATCAGGGGGCTGGCCCCGTGGCCAAGTGGTTAAGTTCACGCGCTCTGTTGCAGGCGGCCCAGTGTTTCGTTGGTTCGAATCCTGGGCGCAGACATGGCACCGCTCATCAAACCACGCTGAAGCAGCGTCCCACATGCCACAACTAGAAGGACCCACAACGAAGAATATACAACCATGTACTGGGGAGCTTTGGGGAGAAAAAGAAAAAAAAGTTTTCATCAGAAGAAAATAAATTCTGTATGTATGGTGACAGATGTTAGCTAGACTTAGTGTAGTGATCATTTTGAAGTATAGTCAGCCCTTAGTATCTGCAAGTTCCGTATCCACAGATTCAACCAACGGCAGATTGTCTGCTATGTTTATGATCCACAGGTGGTTGAATCCATGGATTCAGAACCAACAAATATGGAGAGCAGACTAAGAGACTTGAGCATCCATGGAAATTAGGATCTGCAGGGGGTCCTGGAATCAATTCCCTGCAGATTCTGAAAAATGACTGTACATACAAATATCAAATCATTATATTGTACACCTGAAACTAATATAATGTTGTATGTCACTTATACCTCAACATAAAAAAGAAGAAACTTGAATAGATTTATGTGTATTAAAGGAATTAGATTTGTACTTAAAAATCTTTCTACAAAGAAAATGCCAGGCCCATTGGTTTCTCTGGTAAATTCTACCAAACGCTTTTTAACACAAACTTTTCCAGAATATTTAGAGGAGGAAATACTTTGTAAGTTTCTTCCCAAGGTCTGAATTACCTTACAAAAAAGAAAACTATAGACTAATATTCCTCATGTATACATACACTAAGATTTTTAAACATCTTTTAACAAATCAAATCCAATAGTACACAAGGCATAATACATCATGATCAAGTAGGGGTTATCACAAGAATACAAAGTTGGTTCGACATTTGAAAATCAGTCAATGTAAGTCACCAAATTTGCAAATTAAAAAAAGAAAAGCCTTACGATCATCTCAATTCATGCAAAAAACAAAACAAAACAAAACAAAATCCAGTTTGCACCCCTCATAAAAATGCACAGCAAACTATAAAGAAACTCCCTCAACCTGATAAAAACTATCTATGTAAAACCTACAGCTAATATCATACTTAACATTAGGTGAAAGGTTGTATGTTTTCTCCCTAAGATTGAACAAGACAGGGATTTGTGGAATGTACTGGAGGTTCTAAGCCAGAGCAATAAAACAAGAAAAATAAATAAGAGAACTTCAACTGGGAAAGCAAGTAATAAAACTGTTGTTATATAGAGATGACATTATCATCTATAAACAATATTCTAAGGTATCTACAAAAAAGCTACTAGAACAAGAAATTAGTTTGGCAAGATGTCAGGCTACAAATCAATACACAAAAAGCAACTGCATTTCTATATAATAGCAACTGGAAATTGAAATTTAAAAAAATACTCTCGAAGAGAGAATCAAAATTATTAAATATTCAAGGTTCAATATGACCAAGAAATGTGAAAGACTTATCCAGTGAAAACTACAAAACATTAGGGAGATGAATTAAAGACAAATGAAGAGAGAGATATATCTTGTTCATGAGTTGAAAGACTTAATATTGCTAATATGTCTTTTCTCCCCAAATGGACTATAGAGTCAGTGAAAACCAAAATAGCAGCAAATCTTTTGATAGCAATTGACAAGCTGGTTCTAAAATTTATATGGAAATGCAAAGAATCTAGAGTTGCCAAACAACATTGAAAAAGAAAAAAGTTGGAGGATTAAGCTAACACTACTTGATTTCAAGTCTTATTGTAAAGCTACAATAATTGATACGGTGTAGCCTTGGCATAAAGAGAGGCTTATACCTCACTGGAACAGAAAGGAGAGTCCAGAAATGGACCCAAACATATATGGACAATGGCTTTTTTATAAAGAACAAAGGCAATTCAGTGGAGAAAATACAGTATTTTCACCAAATGGTGCTACAACAATTGGATATTCATACATACACACAAAGACGTACTCTGATCCATATTGCACACCATAAATCAAAATTAACTGAAAATGCATCATAGACCTAAATATAAGTTCTAAAACTATAAAACTTCTAAAATAAAATATAGCTGAAAATCTATTTGAACCACTCAAAGATATGTTAGATATGACACCTGAAGCACCATCCATTAAAAAAAATAAATTAAATAACTTGGTTTATTTAAGGTTTCTTGGTATTCGAAAGACATTCACAGGAGAATCAAAAGACAAACCACAGACTGGTAGAAAATATTTGCTCAGCATATATCTGATAAAAGACTTGTACCAAGAATATATTACAAACTCTCAAAACTCAATAATAAGAAAACAATACAAATACAAAAAGTGGGTAAATTATTTGAGCAGACGTTAAACCAAAAATGATACATGAATGCCAAATAAGCACATGAAAAAATGCTTAACATCACTAGTCGTTAGAGAAATGCAATTTAAAACCACAATGACAGACGGTCATATGCCTTTAGAAAGCTGAAATTAAAAACACTGAACATACCAAGTGTTGGCACCATGTGGAAGAGGTGGGATTTTCATACACTTCTGCTGTGAATGTAAAATGGTACAACTACTTTGAAAACAATTTGACAGTTTCTTAAAAAGTTGAATGTACACCTATTCTATGATCTAACCATTCCAATCCCAGGGATTTGTCACGAGAAAAGAAAGCATAGGCCATATCAACACTTGGACAGGGATAATTATAGCATCTTTTTTGGAATAGCCAAAAACGAGAAACAACAAGTGTCCATCAATAGGCAAATGGATAAACAAATTGTAGTGTATCTATAAAATGGAATATTACTCAAGAATAAAAAGGAACAAAGTATTGATTCATTCAGCAACATGTCTCAATATCAAAATAATTATGCTGCGTGATAGAAGCCAGACCAAAAAAAAAGAAAGCTAAATATTATGTGATTCCATTTATTAAAAACTCTCAAAAATACATACTCATCTATAGGGATAGGAAGCCTACCAATTATTGCCTGGGGATGCAAGAGAGATTGCAACCAGAGGGAGGCATTACAAAGTGGCAAAGGAAACTTTTGCGGGAGATGCGTATGCTCATTATCTAGATTGGGAGCATGGTTTCACTCATCAACTCATATCAAACTGTACTCTTCAAATAGGTGCTGTTTATTGTATGTCAATTATACCTCAATAAAGCTGTTAAAAAAGTTGCAATTTTGGCAGTTTCATACGTTCAATCTATATAAACACTTCATTCTATTTATTCATATATATATATTTTGAAGGAATAGGACAGGCTGTATATTTATGATATTGCTTTGAAATTGCTTTGTTGCTAAATTCCTATTAATTCATTTAATTGTTCCACATATATTACTGAGTGTCTATTGAGTGTCAGAAATTCTCTGTGAAAGCTTTTTGCATTGTTTTAATTTTTTTTTTTCACGTAAGCTTCTTTTTAAAAGCTTAGTACAGAAAAATCATTCCAACTAATTTAGCATTCTGGTTACTTGTAAAACGGCCAATCTAAGAAATTTAGAATTAATAGAATGATTAAAATAGTGGCCTCGTAAAGATCAGTTTTATTCTTCTACTCTGTCAATATCCTTGATGTTCTTAACAAAATTACTATACAACTTTTGCAAACGTGTAGTTCTGTGACCGTGCAGCCACTTAAGACAATATTTGTGAAATGCCATAGCAACTAAAGAGAAAGGAGTCAAAGCAGATCATTTCATTCTCTGGCTTAACAAAAATATTTAAAGCAGTTAAGTGACTCGAGGATTAATATAATTAAGCAAATCATTAATATTTTAAAGTATTATCAGGAGAGCTAATCATGTTTGAAAACCTATTGTCCAACCTAATCACCCTCAACAATGAAATGATCCAGCAACAACAGCAAAACATACAAGAAGTTGTCTACACCGATCTCTGTGGTTTCAGAAAATTTTATCAACTTAAATCATTGATCGTTAACTTCAGAGGTCCTTGAGAAAGTCATTCAGAAGCCTTTATGTGCTGATAATATCACTTAGGAAACATATTCAAGTTATCCTAATATTGAAAGCAAGGTGACTCGCAGCAATTACAGAGATAAAGTGGACACCAGTCACTTTAATAACTTTTGAATGAAATATTAATCAGACCATTTGTAAATATTCAGAAAAGAAAGTGATGCTTCTTTGGTGGCAATGTGGTTCCACTAAAACTAGTCAATACAGACTAACTTTGTTTCTTTTCCTAAATTGTCTACCTGAGAGTGATTAAGAGAAAGCATAGAAACCCCTGGATTTTAGTAAGGTTGCTGTCAATGTTTTCCACCCTATCCACGTGTGTAAGATAGAGGAATGAGGCTTTGGTGATAGAACATACTAGTACACTGAACAAACAGGATCTATGTGATGCAATCAGAAAGTATCTTTATTTTTATCTCTCTGGTCCTTTAAACTTACTCAGAGAGGGTACTTCCACTTCCGTAGATGAAAACTCGGGCAGCTCCTTGACTTTTCTGAACCCTCCAGGCCAAATAATTTTGCAGCCACTTTAAGCTGCAAATATACACTCAATTCAGAAATGAAATATAAGTTCACATAATAATAAAACTTCTATATTTGATTCAAAGTAGCTAAAATAATCTTCCCTCACTCAAAGAGAACATTCTAGGTGGGAAGCCGAGGAAGGGGACACAGTCCTTCTCTCTTCCCCCCTATCCTGCTTACTGCAGTTTTTTTGGCATCGTTAAAGTCAAAGTAGAGAGAGAAATGATATATCAGACAGCAGGAAAATCCTTTCTTGTCTCGTATGTCTTAAGATGGTTTCATGTTTTTCAGACCTGGCAAATGTTGAAAAATGCGTCTTCCATGAATGCTTCTGTGGGTTCTCCAGAGGCTCACAATGTAATCTTTAATCTGCATTTCCTAGATAATGAATGTTAATCTGGTTAGACCAATCCCCCCTTAGTCTCTGGTTTCCTGGTTTGTTTTAGGTAATACACTCTACCTAGACTTTCACTATTGGAGAATTAATGCCCCTTCAGGCATTCGTCTTGGAAATGTTTTTAAATGGCTCCAGTCCTTCTGTTTATCTCTGCCCCTGACTCCATCTCCATCTCATTCATTTTCTCTCTCTCTTTCCTGTGCACATCTGACCATGGAAAACACATACACATTATTTGCTCTGTGGGGATGCGGGCAAATTGGCAAATTCTAGAGCAATAGAAACTCCTCCTTTGTTGTGCCACCAGCTACGCGACCTATTTCCAATCCTCTAGATTTCTCAGACAGAAGATCTCTTAACTGCAGTGGCTTCTATCAGGCTCATTCCTGTATAAATAAATAGGTTCTGGTACCAGTTCCAATGTGTGGGAGGGTCCCACACCAGTAAGCAATTCTTGGGACACCAGTTGGGTGTCCTAGAATTCAACTCAATCCTGACACTATCTTCCTGGAGATAGCAGCAGATTCCACATGTTAAGGGTTCAGTCCTACAAGACTGCCCCACTCCACTTCAGACGCCAGTCGAAAGCCCAGGTCATTATCGGTAGGTACTTCTGACTGACGGGCTATAAGTCAGAGGTTCCCAAGACCCCCTCCTCAGGTTCAATTAACTTGCTGGAGTGGTTCGCAGAACTCAGAGAAACATTTTACTTACTAGATTACCGGTTTATTATAAACAAATGTAACTCAGGAATAACCAGGTGGAAGAGATGCAGAGAGTAGGGCATGGGGAAAGGATGTGGAGCTTCTGTGCCCTCTCCAGGCACCCCACTCTCCCAGCATGTGCACATGTTCACCAACCTGGAAGCTCTTTAAATCCCGTAGTTTTGGATTTTAAAAGAGGCTTCATTACAGTCATAATTGATTAATTCATTGGCCATTGGCAATTGATTCAACCTTCAGCCCCTCTCTCCTCGCCAGAGGTCTGCAGTGGAACTGAAAGTGCCAACCCTCTAGTCACATGGAACCTAAGCCCCCATCCTTAGATTCTTCCCAAAAGTCACCTCTTTAACATAACAAAAGACACCTTTACCACTCTCATCACTTAGGAAATTCCAAGGGTTTTAGGAGCTCTGTGCCAGAAATGGGATGAAGAACAAGTTCGTATTTCTTACTATAACTCATAATATCACAATAACCTTCTCTATTTTGATTTGTTTCACCTCATACACCCCTCAGTTCCTGTGGGGGTGGAATACACTGCTCCATTTTCCAAAAAAAGTCATCTCCTGTCTTCATTTTTGCCCCTTTTTGTAACCTCAGTGTGATTGAAAGATTTTTAAGAGTTAAATCCTTTGAAAATGCCAGTCTGTGTAGTTGTATACTGTTCTGTCTTTATGTCTCAGTTGAGATCTCCACTTTAATATCCTGATAGAGTATGTAGTTGTGTAACTATACCACCACACACAGAACACTAATTACTGGATCCACTTCCATCTGGAAGGTGTCTCTAAAGGCCTGTGATGGGTAGCTGTCCTGTTCAACATCTGAAATAAACACTATGGATGAAGATAGTAGAACCTTGTTTATCAAAGCTTTAGATGTCAAACAAAGTTGCCTAAGATAACAAATTTATGAAACTAATGAGATAAAATTTAATCAAAATAGGTGTATAATTATGCATTTAGAAACAATAAACCACTTTCCTAGAGGTGGTAGAAGAGGGAAGATGTCTGGTGGCAGTGAGTCAAGACGGCTGAATCCCAGACAGCTCCATCAAAACATAGTGCCTAATTTGACAGGCTGCTTTAGGATTATCTCTTGTGTTAGACTTTTCAAGTTGCAATTCAAAGAAATCTTGCTCAAATGGCTTAAGCAAGAAAGGGAATTTATGTCTGTAGTAGCTGAAAAGTCCAAGGATAGGCTTCATCCTCAACTGGATCTAGGTGGTGTGGGGGATCTGTTTCTCCCTACTGCTCACCTCTTCTTTCCTCTGTAGTACTTTATTTCTTGGATAAAATGCATATAATAGCAAGATGGCCACCTGTTACTCCAAGATTATGTCTGTGGTTTAGCAATGCTGATAGAAAGAGAGATTTCTTTCCTCAATGGTTTCAATTTCAGTTTCAGGTTAGCTCAGAAAAGCCATCTTGAGTCATATGTCCGTCTCTGAACCAGTTGCTGTGGCCAGTGGTTGAATTCAACTCCACCTCAGTCATTTGAACACAAGAATGACTAAAGGAGGCCCGCCCCATGGCCAAGTGGTTAAGTTTGCGTGCTCCACTTTTGTGGCCCAGAGTTTCACTGATCCTGGGTGTGGACACAGCACTGCTCACCAAGCCATGCTGAGGTGGCGTTCCACGTAGCATAACCAGAAGGACCTACAACTAGAATATAGAATGATGTACTGGGGGCTTTGGAGAGAATAAGAAAGAAAGAAAGAAAAAGAAGATTGGCAACAGGTGTTAGCTCAGGTGCCAATCTCTAAAAAAAAAACAAAAGAAGGGAGCATTGTCTTAAAAAAAAAAAAAAAGCAAAAACAGAAAGAATGGCTTAAAGGACAGCAAGGATGGATAGCACCCAAAATGAATTCTAGATGTTGTTACCAGAAAAGGAAGAATGGGTGTTAGGTAGGCAGGAATGAAGCTCCCTACAATATCTGGACACGTTGTTTTTAAAGAATTTGACAAACTGTTACGAGTTAAGTGAACTATGGATAGAATTATAAAAGATTTGTAAACCATCTCACATAAGAAATTAGTGAAGGGGCCGGCTGGGTGATGCAATGGTTAAGCTTGCATGCCCCACTTGGGCGGCCTGGGGTTTACCAGTTCATATCCCAGGCATGGACCTATGCACCACTCATTAAGCCATGCTGTGGCAGGCATCCCACATATAAAGTAGAGGAAGATGGTCACAGATGTTAGCTCAGGGCCAGTCTTCCTCAGCAAAAAGAGGGGAATTGGTGGCAGATGTTAGGTCAGGGCTAATCTTCCTCAAAAAAAGAAAAAGCAAAAAAAATTAGTGAAAATGTCATGTTCTGCTTGAACTAGAGAAGGGTGGGGCAAAGGGTGAGGCAGTAAATGAGAGCTGTTTTCAAACATTATATAATATTTCAAATACTATATAAATCAATATATAAAATGGAGATTAATCTGTCTCTAGAATGCAAAACTCAGACTAAGGGTTGGAACTTATAGGGAAATTTATTTTTATATAAACTTATTTTACAAAAATGCATAGCAATGTCAATCAATTGAAATAAGATCTCTCACAGGCAATGTATTTCCTGTCACTAGTAGTACTCAATGTAATGCTTCAATTATTTAGTTCAAGCAGTGTAAGGCTAAAGTTGTAGTAACAAATTCACATTTACTATTCAAAATGGCAGAACACGAAAATGAACTGGACCACCCTGCCAACTTTGTCTCTCCTAGCGACATGTAAGGACAGTAATAACGCTACTTTCAAATACAGGAGTGCATATTTTCTCACAAACATCATTTTGCACTAAAATTTTATACATTGTTCTAACTTTTAATATTTTCTGCCCTATAATAAGAAAACTGCTAATTCAGACTTAGCTTTACTGAGGCTAAATTTCACAATTTTATAGTTGTAATGTTTTTCTTCATTTATTCAGAAAACAAAAGTTCAAGAAGGCAAATAGTGAAATAGTGAATTTTCCTTATGATATTAGGAATCAATTTGCTAAGCAGAATTTTGAGTGGGACGAACTCTGCTCACCCCATTCAGTAGGCATGACTAATGTTTACTTATCAGCCTCTTCTCTTGTTCTAATTATCTATTTATGGGTCATCATTCACTAATTTGACTTGTGGAGGAGTTTTGAGTGTAGGAGGCTAAGAATGGGTCTGCAAATTCAAATTCAGTATTCTTCAAGAGCCTTAAAAATTAAAAGCAGTCTTGTTTTTTTTTTGATTTATTTATAAGCAGTCTTTTTTTTGCATGTAAAGAATCATACTCAATATTAAAAAAATCTACAGGTAGAACATTTTAAATTATTTTTCTGTGACATCTAAGAGGAATAAATTCTTTCTCTTTATGTCTGAGTACACATACATACACACACACGTGTACACAGATACATACACACTTATTCTTGAAAGTTGAAAAAGGAGTAATTTAATAAAAATAAATAGGATGAAGAATAGAGGAAAGAAAGAACATGAGGCCTTCACCTGGACTAGAACTATAAAGTCATCAGGATCTGTGCTGTCCAAGAGGATTACATTTCTTTATGTGTGTATGTGTCCATATGTTTACACACATAAATTTATGAACATACTACTATACATAGTTCTTTCACAAATATGGGCAATAATTTCAGAGGAAACTGAAATTAATATACCATATTAGATATCCTAATAATGGCATTTACCACACTCATAATCCCATCCAGGCAGCCATGTTTTTACCACATAAACCTCATCTCACATGCCATGCTGATGGATCTAAGACTGGGCAATACACCCAAGAAAAGCCAATCTATATCTTGCCTGTGACCTATGACAAGGCTATTGTGAATTAGCCAAAATTCCTTGGGCCAATCAGATTTCCTCTCTTGGGAATTTGAACTAGAGGGAGTGGAGAGAGTTAAGCAGGAAGAGATCTGTAAAGGGGTACTTCATGATGAATTATGGCAAAATGAAGTTATTATTAAGCAGAAAGATTAACTGTTATGGACTGCATGTTTATGTCCCCGTCACAATTCGTTTGTTGAGACCCTAACCCCCAATGATACGGCGTTAGGAGGTGACAGTCTTTGGGATGTAATTAAGGTTAGGTCAGGTCATAAAGTGGAGCCTCCACAATGGGATTAATGCCCTCATAAAAAGAGGAGGGTACAAGAGCTCTCTCCCTCTGCTCTCTGCCACGTGAAGACACAAGGACAAGACTGCTGTATGCAAACTGGGAAGTGGGCTCTCAACAGACATCTGGATCTGCTGGCCCCTTGATCTTGGACTTCCCAGCCTCCAGAACTGCCAGAAATAAATGTCTGATGTTCAAGCCACCCAGTCTGTGATATTCTCTTATAGTAGCCTGAGCTGATTAAGACAATGACTAAGACAAATCAGCAGAAACTCAAAATAAGTTTATCGATAAGAGGGTAGGAATCAATCATCTGTAGAGAGAGTTGTAGTATTCAGAAAGATACCATGGAGAAAGATAGAGGGGAAGTTCAGCCCTGGAATTAAATTCAAATAACATGCTAGTTCGAGTTCAGGTGAATGCCCAGCATTCTCTCTTTTACTCTTTCCTTATCATATTATTTACCTTAAATTCTTCATTCTTGCAACTCAAAAATATTTTTTAAACTTATCGAGTCAGCATAAATAAGCGGTTAAGAGGGAAAAAAATAAATTAGAGTTCAAATTGCAGTTCTCCTCTTTACTAACCATGTGACCTCAGGCAAGTTACTTAATTGTCAGTGGCTCAGTTTCTCTCTCATTTCTTTTTAAGTCAACTTTATTGAGCTATAATTTACCTAAAATAAAACACACTCACGTTAAGTGTACAGTTAGATGAGTTTGAAGAAATGTGTCTATGTATATCCATTGTAACCACCAGCACAATCAAGATATAGAATAGTTCCTTCCTCCAAAACAGTAGCCTCATTCCATTTTGTTGCCAGTATCTTGTCTGTCTTCCCCAGACACACAGAAACCCCAGCCTCAGGCAAACACTGATCTTTTTTTCTGTCAGTTACATTAATTTTCCTTTTTCCAGCATTATATATAAGTGCAGTCTTACAGAATCTTACAAATTCATGCATGTTGTACATTCCTTTTTATTGCTGAGAAGTATTTCGCTGTATAGATATGCCAAATTTGTTTATTTAGTCATGTGTTAGAAATTTCCTTTTTTTCCTGTTTATATTTTGGTTATTAATAAAAGGCTACTATGGACATTTGTGTACAAGCCTTTTTGTGAACCTATTTTTTTCATTTCTCTTGGATGTTATATTGAGAAATGGAATTCCTGAATCGTGCATGTTTAACGTATAAGAAGCTACTAAACAATTCTTCAAAGTGGCAATGTATGAGAGCTTCACTTTATCCACATCCTCACCAATACTTAGTAGCATCAGTCCTTTTAACTTTTAACCATTCTGGTTGAGGTCTACTCATCTCACTATGCTTTTATTTTGCATTTTCCTGAGAACAAGTTTGAGCATTTTTCAAGAGCATGTTGGCCATTTGTATGTCTTCTTTTGTAAAGTGTTTATTTAATTCCATCTATTTTTAAATTGAATTATTATTCTTGTAATTATAGAATTGCAAAATATCTATAAACATTCTGGATATAAGACTTTATTAAATATAAGTATTACAAGTATTTTCTCAAACACTGTGACTTGCCTTTTCATGTTCTTAATGGTGTATGTTAATAGCAGTGTTTTTAACTTTGATAAAGTCTAATTTATAAAATTTTTATAATTTCTGCTCTTGGATCCTGTAAGAAAATTCCTTGTCTAACCCCAAGATTGCGAAGATTTTGTCCTAACTTTTATTGAAAAGGCTACTAACCTTACATCACTGAAGTATCTTGGAATCTGTTTTTAAAATCAATTGGCCATATATGTGTGAGACTATTTCTCAACCTTATTCAGTTCTATTAATCTTTATTTCTATACTTATATCAATACCACACTGTCTTGATTGATGTAGCTTTATTATAAGTCTTCAAAAACAGGTCCTGTAAGTCCTTTAACTCTGTTTTTCATTTGCAAGATGATTTTGGTTATTCTAGGTCCTTTGTTTTTCCATGTACGTTTTAAAATAAGCTTACCAATTTCTCCAAAATCCAGCCACAGTTCTAATAGGAACTATGTTCATACTATAGGTCAATGTAGGGAAGTCCAAAAGCAATGAACATGAATTTAGTCTTTGATTTTTCTCAACAATGTTTTTTAGTTTTCAGTGTACAGATATTGTACATGTTGTATTAAATTGATTCTTACATATTTCAAGTTTTTGATGCTATTTTAAAATATATAAATTACATATATGTGGCTGTATGTGTACATATACATATACATATGTATATGTATATATATCTTTGTTTTATAAGTTTTCATCGGTAGTATTTAGAAATACAGTTTAGTATATTTACTTGTATTTTTTCATATTACTAAATTCACTTATTAGTTCTGATATCTTTTAATTTTTGAAACTTCTTAGGATATTCTCCATAAATAATCCATATTGAATGATGATAAAGACAATTTACTTTTTCCTTTCCAATCTGGTTGACTTTTAGTTCCTTTTCTTATCTTATTGCAGTGACTGGGCATCCCAAACAAAGGTGAATAAAAAGGGAAAGAATAGATGATGTTAATTATTATGAATAGATGTTGAATTTTCAGACTTTTTTCTATATTGATTAAGATGGTAATAAAACTTTCCCCTTTAATTATGTTAATATGCTAAATTCCATTGTTTGTTTCTTAAATATTAACTCAAAATTGAGTTCTTGGGATAAAATCCTCTTGGTCATAATATATTGTCCTCTTCATATATTGCTGGATATTCTTTATAATATTCTGTTAAGAACATTTGTGTCTTAGTTCATGAGAGATATTTGTTTCTCCCCTTCTTTCTTTCATGATGTCCTTTTCTGGTTTAGTATCAAGATAATTCAGGCTGTATAAAATTAATTGGGCAGTGTTTCCTCTGACTTTATTTGCTGAAAGGACTTGTGAAGTTTTGGTGTCACTTGAGGTCATTTCTTCCTTGAATGTTGAACTGACAGGTACAGTCATCTGGGCCCATGGTGTTTTATTTTACTTGTAGGAAGAATTTTTTTTTATTGTAAAATCAACTTCTTTAATTGACATATGATTATTTTGAGTTTTCTGTTTTTTCTTGCGCCAGTTTTGGTTATGTGTGTGACTCCATTTCTTAATTCATAAAATAGGGATAATAACAGTACACCTTCATGAAGCTGTGAAGGTTACATGAGTTCATACATTACAAATACTCAAAGCAGAATCCGACATAGGGGAAATATACCCATGCACAGCTATTAGCTATTAAAATACAGTAATTATTATTATGCACTGAAGTGAGATCAAAAGCACACAGGATACTCTATTATTCAAATCCTGAGAAGTAACAATTGTAACAAAAAACAACAGTTACTTAAATCTATTGAGCTTGTGACATATCTCTGACTCATGAACAAATTGTATTCCTAATAATTCCAATGGAATGCCAAGTTAAATCATTAGAAACCATTTCAAATAAATAAATTGAAAGTTTGAAAGTCTTGTGTAAGTAGAGATTTAATATGTCCTTTGTATTTCCAATTCTTAATTTAAAAAATATAGATATCACTGAGACATGGAGTTTCACACATGATGTTAAGACTGAAGACAAAGAATTATACAACAAATGCTTAATGACAGTGCTTGATTCATATAGAATTGAGAATGCTCTTGGTTACTAGCATAAAAGCATATTAAAGTGACTTAAAAAAATGCAACATATTGGTGTATATAACTAGAAGTTTAGAGTTACTGTTCGCTTCAGAGTTGATTAATCCAAAAGTTCATTGATTTCTTCAAATTCTCAATTTCTTTCTCTTTCTCCTAACTGTCATATTCATCTTAAAACTAGATCATAAGCCAGCCCTGATGGCCTAGTGGCTAAGTTTGGCACTCTCACTACTGTGGTGGCCCAGGTTTGTTTCCTGATCACAGAACCACACCATCTGTTGGTCAGTTGCCAAGCTGGGGTGGTGGCTCACATAGAAGAACTAGAACGACTTGCAGCTAGGATATACAACCATGCACTGGGGCTTTGGGGGAAAAGAAAAAACAGAGGAAGATTGGCAACAGATGTTAGCTCAGGGCAAATCTTTCCCTGTAAAAACAAAACAAAACAAAACAAAAAACTGGATCCTAAATCCTTTCTTCCACATTGAACAATTCTTTCCTTCAGTTTGTTTAGGTCAGGGTTAAAAAATATACCATCCTTGAGCCAGTAATTGCCACCAACTGAACACAATACCCTTAATAGTTCAGGCCTAGGTTCCTTAACAACCTCCTGCAAGCACAATGCTGTTACCATGACTAGTTTAGACTACACAGGGTTCCCTGTTGGAGATGGAATCAATTCCATAAGTTACACTGCAGTTATATAATGGCATAAAGGTGAACTAGATGTTGTGTGTATCATTTACAATATCCACTATTCTTTATCCCACTATGACAGACACTGCTATTTCCCCCCATATTCCATTGCTACCTTCTTTCTTAGTAAGAGAATACTCATATCTTTAGCCATGTACGTGGCCACATTACATAGTTACTCTATCTTCCAGGCTCACATGCAGCTAACTCTGTCTATATGGTTAATTTCTGGTCAAGGAAATGTCATGTGCAACTTCCAGAATATGTTCTTAAATAGGGAAAATGTTCACCTCATCTTTCCATCTTCCTGAAGTTTGGGTATCAATCTGATGGCCACAGCTTGAATAACCATCTGGACCATGTTGAAGATGGCTGAGTAACAAGGAGCCACCCCTGATGGTCATGGAGCTCGAATCCTGCCCTGGATTATTTAGCCCCAGACTTAATTTTCATGAGGGATAGAAATAAATTTGTATTATTTTATTTCAGTCATTATTTATTTGAAGCATCTAGGCATTTATAGATAAATGGAATCTTAATTTATACTTAATATTCCAAAAATTAATGTCTGGATTATATTATTGTACTTTTGGAAGACTCATCGTAATAGTATTAATTGATTGGAACCAACATTTTGGGGGTGTACATCCCAAAACTCTATATCCATAGTTCAGTAATTTCCTGTAGCATTTTTAAAGATTGGCACCTGAGCTAACAACTGTTGCCGATCCTCTTTTTTCTTTTTTCCTGCTTTTTTTCCCCCAATCCCCCCAGTACATAGTTGCATATTTTAGTTGTGGGTCCTTCTAGTTGTGGCATGTGGCCTGATGAGTTGTGCCATGTCCGGGCTCAGGATTCCAACCGGTGAAAGCGTGGGCTGCCAAAGCGGAGTGCGGGAACTTAACCGCTCAGCCACGGGCCGCCCCAAGTAGGTTTTTTAGTATGAGAAAAGTCTCTGACTTTCCTGAGGCAAATACCTGCAGGCTATTAGCGACTAAATCTTTCCGGAGTTCAGGATATACGTTAGCCTATGTTTATTTATATATTAATACTTGCAAAACCCACAAAAAATGAACTATATAAGTAGGATGTCTTTCTGTTATCAAACCTGAATGATAGCTATAGGAAATCAGTGAGTCTCATTTATTTACTCTGTTCATTCCTTTGCACTTCTGTTTTTCCAGACTCCTTCATCAATTTCACTTTAGTTTATCTCAGTTTCTATTTTTGGCACTGGGATATACTGATGCTTGTTTGTTTGTCTGCTTACCTCCCCCTCAAATCCCTTCCCGCTCAGTCCCTCTGGGAATACTCACACTTGAGAAAATCCATCTTCTACTACCATGAAAACATTTATGGGGGGCCTAACATAACTGATCTTTATCTTTATCTTGCAAGTTGGAAAATTCAGTTACTTTGGCAACAACTCGGGGATTAGCTAGGTGGTCCAAGTTTAACATAGTAGAAAACTATCAAAAACACTTTTGTTCAAGATGTTCAGACAGTTAATAACAGAACTTCTACCCACGGAAAACAAAGTCCCCCAGAGAGGAAGCGACGTCCTGAGCCAAACTTTACGACGCGCATTCCCAGGAGGGAGGCAAGGGGAATGCGGTCCCCGGCTCAGCCTGGCTGCCTGGCCGCCTGGCTGCCTGCAGAGTGGCAGTGCAGAGTATCATTGCAGCGCTTTTTCAGGGAGTAATGTGCTGCACTGGTTCGGGGCTTTGTCTTTATTCACAACACCTTCGTGTGTGTCTCAGCAGGGGGTACTGCACAGTTGCCTGCCAGCCTGTCCTCTTTGACTATCTGCCAATTAAACCGAATGCTAACTCTCCATGAGTGAGAGAGAGAGAGAGAGAGAAAGAGACAGAGAAAGGCACACTGAGATACAGAGGAAGAAAAACCACGCAAAAAGGAGGGGGAGAGAGAGGGGGAATAAGGATGCTCTCCAGCACACTCATATGTTAGGTCTCTGTGCGAAGGCGGAAGGCTGCAGGAGCGGCATCAGCAAGCTCTCGGGCAGTGATTCTAACTATTGCCCATGAACACCGTGGTCAGGACGACTTTGAAGAGGCGATTTATTACTTATGCAGAGAACACTCTAGCTCTGCTAAAACTGGGAGTGCAAACACTCCCTTGTTTTCTAATTTAGAGACTTGCATCTTTTCAACACTCAATACTATCAAGACACTGCTACTACAGGTAAGACCCAGTTAAGATTTATCTGTTTGTGACATTATTCTTTAACACATTGTAATCACGACTACTTTTTAATGTAATGACTAATATATGTTGATCTGCTTTTTCTTTTTCTTAATTATTAGTCTCCCTTCAAGTAAATAATTTTGTAAGAAACCTGCAATTAAATGAAGGAACAACTACTAAATCTTTCCTAGGAGGAATCTACATGATTGTTTGTATTTCATGAGCTCTGAGTTCATGGTTGGGAACTTGATCTAAAACTGTGATCTGAGATGAAATTATAATAGATGTTATTTCTGACTGTACCAAATTATTCACTATCATTTGTAGAAGTCATGATCCTTCCTTGCCTCCAGTGTTGTGCGTGTATATATGTGTTGTAGTTATTTTTTTTTTTTAAACTTTTACAGTTTGGGGGAACCAATGATGAGGCATGTATAACTTGCAGAGTTTGATTAAATCATTACGATGTGGGGTGATTTACTCATTCAGAAACATGTGCTGTGGTAGTCTTACTGATAAGGTATTATCACAAGCATATTTGTGTATAATTAACAGGTAGCATAAATGTGTGAAATGTTTGTGATATTAAGAGAAAATGCAAGGGTGTTGATAATTCATTTACTATAACGATATCATTATCTTGTTTGTTTTTATTAAAATTTACCTTTGCTTTTATAACTCTGCTCCATCTTTACTTGTCACTATTTTTTTTATAAGATTAGCTCTTAGGTGAGGTCACTCAATATTGCTGAGAAAACTGTAATCACAGAAACATACTAAGAATGTGTTACGATTCCATAGAGAATATAGGAGCGATATTGTCAACAGGTTTGTAAAATTTCGGTCTGCTGAGTTTTGACAAGAGCATCTTGTAGTATTCGTCACTTGTAACTTGGATTACATTCTGCTGTCACATTCAGGTTCCCAATAACTTAGAAGTCTAATTACATTCCTGTATATGATCAGAGCTAAAAGCACTAGATAATTTTAAGAATAAAGTCAGTTTTTACTTGACATTTTAACTTAAATTAACCCCAATTAATATATATATTTTCTATCCTTGTGTTTCTGTAATGGTCTTTGTGTTTACCGTATTTTATATAAGAGTTGCTCCTAATCAAATTCCTTCACAAGAAGTATTTAAATGGTAATAGTCTGGAATCATTAGAGTGACACTTGGTAGTCAAAACGATTAACTCTTGCATACAATAAAATATGTAGCATAAGATTAAAGCAAATCCTAGAGGAGCACATGTTTAACAGTAAAGTATTGTGAAAATAGAATCATTTGCATGCAAAAATACATAATTCATTGGAAGACTTGTGATTCCTGTGCATGACTTATTTCATTTTCCAATTTCACTTACAAAAGGTTTAAATCCAGGGGGAGTGTGTGTAAAATATTCAACTGACTGAGGATCTGAAAATTAAAGGAGGAAAGAATTATGGCTGCAGTGACTTTTTTAGGACTGTTGGGAAGTTGGTAACTGGCATGAATGTAGAGAATTCATTTTAGAGTTCTCCTAGGGTGCACTGAAAAATCAAGAAAAATTGATGTGGAACATACGTTAATATGCAAAAATGTTCAGAAGAAAGAGGTGAATGATGAAGGAGTAGAGAGGAGGTTTATGGTCTGTAAAGGGTAAAATATTTTCAGTAAACATAGAGTAAACTCTATATTCTTTCTTTTATGACTGGCAAGAAAAAAGAGGTATCAAGAATACCATTTCTCAGGTAGGGATGAAATCCTAATGACCGAACATCAGACTGAAAAATAACTGCTCATTTTAACTAATTACCATATTTGAATATTCAGTTACCAAAGTTACATCTTGCCTGAAAGATTTCCTGGAATTATAAAGTTAGAGAAGTTACTTACAAACTATTTAGATTTTTAAGAGTTTGTTAATGTTCATGTTTTTTTAAATTCACATGACAAATGAGTTTTCCTTTCTTTCTAAGGAATACATATACTCAAAAAATTGGTATATGTGCTTTAGTTTTGAAACTTTTCAATATTAGTTTTAAATTACTTACCCAAAATTGTATAGACTAGTCATCTCTTTTCCTTTAGAAAGAGAAATGTTCTAGATTTTCTTCTTTGAAATACTACAAAAGCACCATCTTTGTATTTACCTGCGTCAGAGCAATATGCATAATTATGTGATTTATAAACATTCAGCATCGTGCTTATTTTGTCCTCATTTCTCCAAGCTCTCCAGTTTTTCCGATTGTGTAAGAACTTTAAAAATGTTTGATAAGAGTAAATTCATGATTAGTGTGATTTTCAGGACCTTGGAATTTTAAACTATTCAGAGAGAAACTTTTTTTAATTATAAGAAATATTCATCCTCTTAATAATACTTTAAAATCATTATCCTAAAGTTGCCCAAAACATATTATCAGGAATATTCCCTGCTCACTATTTCTTTATAGTTTCAACTTTCTAGTTGAGAAAGTTTGAAAAAGTTTCCTTTCAGTATCATTTTGTACTGAGCTGGATCACAATTTGGAGGTTTATCTGGATCTTTAATAACATGAGATTAGATGATATAGCCATTATTACACTTTCTGTGACATTTGTTGAGGTTTAATGTGGCACAGAGTGCATTAGCTAAGATGGAGCTTGGTTACGTTAGTTTTGAGGCTTTGGCTGAAGTAACAATAGTCAAAACCAAAAGAATTTATTTCCTTGTTATCTGAGAGGCGTTTAAACTTTGGTATCTGCATGTATATTACATAAACTATTTGTAATTTGTTGAAATAGATTCTGTTTTCATTGATGTGGCATTGGTCTACTGAAATGTTCCCTCTTGATTTTCTACAGGAATTTTGTTGTAATAGTTCTGGAGTATCACATGAGTCTTTCATTTGAAATCATGGACAGTGTCTCTGAAATTACAACCCACCATAATTCCAAGCCCTTTTCATGATGACTTTAGTACTGAAGCATGAATAGAAAGAGCTACAACTAAAACATTCTGAAATAACAACAAGCAACGCTAGGTAATAAGAGACCTCCAGCTAGTTTTCTGGTTCAGTTACTTCACTTAAACATATTGCTACACTGTGGTATGGATCCTAGAAATCAAAGCTCCTTGCTGATATGGTTGACATGGTAGAACCGGCAAGTAACAGCTTCCTCATGCTACCCCCTGGCACAAGTTAATACTGACCCTTAAGAAGAATTTTTTGGACTGAAATAGTTATTGTATTTTAAGTTATCTAAATGTACAATATAAGAGTCTGTCCAGATAAGTTAAGAATAATCATAATTGTAAAAATGCTGATTGGCTGTTTTGAAGTCAATTGCAGTCTACATTTTAAAGGTGATGTTACAGAAACCTGAAATAGTTGTAAACATCCAATGTAAAAAATCTGATCTCTATATTCTTTTAACCAGATAATTAATAATACTTCTATGCACGTATTACACAACCATCTTTAAAAATATAGTAACAGGTGCACTCTGCTTTAAAGAGTTCTGGTATAGGAAAACCTGTTCATTCAATACAATGCTAAATTACAGTTTTTTATTAGCTTTAAAGTATTTTTCCAATAAGCCAGTCAAAATAATTTTTAAAAAACAACCTTATTTAAATACATTCAAGACCATTAGTTTTACTTAAAAAATCGTTTTATTCACACCTTTTTAGAAACCTAACCACCAGGCAAAGTGAGGTAGATTTGCAACCACAGTTACATGAGTTTGTGTGTGAACTCACAAATGGAAACAATCCTAATTTTAAAACAAAGTGCCCATTATTTACTTTGCTAAAACTGTGTACATGCAAAATGGCAAAACTGTCTTAGTTTATTACAATAGTTTGTGTGTTATATGATAGCAGTATACCTAACAAGGTAAGTGAACTTGTACGTATGTAGAAGTTTAAATTGTTAGTTTTGTAGTTTATGAAAGTTGGAGATTAAAGAGTTTTCCTTATACGAACTTTCTTTATCAGATTAAAGGATTTCTGACATTTCAGGAAAGTTCTGTTCAAATTAGCTCCTAGTGTTTTCTTTAATCTGCACAGGCAAAACTTAAATGCTTTAAGGTTACTCTTAGAAGCTTACAGATTCCAATTAATTAGTTTCTGCTGATGGATACATACATTGTAAATAGAAACCATTGGGTTCCAATAGAGAGATTAATTCAATTTCTACAAGAGAAGGCTGAGATCAATATTCTCTTTTAAGTATTATAAGAAAACATACTAACCATTAGGCAATTATTTAATGAAGGCAAACTTCTAGTTGTGATTAAAAGATTATATCAGCACTTCAAAAGAGAGCGTATAATGCTTAAACTGCGTTTAACAAACATGAAATGTGACTTGGGGTCCTTGAAAATTGATATTATTCCAAAGATTCTTTTACTTTTTTGGAATGCAAATAATAATTGATTTTTCACAGAAAATATTATAAAGATAGATTAATTGTCATGTAATTCAATTTGTTATTATTTCGTTCAAATAGTAATCAGAACATCTAATTTTGTGAAATGAGGGAAAGACACATGACGAGCATTTTAGTAAAACTACTTCAGTTTAAAATATCACCTTACACCCCTGTTTGCTACAATAAATCCCAAATCATATTTGAAGAATACATTTCTCATCGTCTTGAACACCTATATAATGTCATCACCGTATCTTCATTTTTTAAAATCTAGGTCTTCTAAATGATGTTTCATTTCCAGCTGAAAACATGTGGTAAGTCCAGATGTTCAAACACAATCATTCCCCAAAGGCATACAGTTACAGGTTTATTCAAGGATGGGTATGTATAAATATACACATCAGATCCCTAATTTAAAATTAGAACACAGGCTGTGAAGAGCATAAAAATGATAAGAGACCACAGTTGGTTGTGTAAATTCCTTGTTTAAGTGAAAATGCGCTTTCTACCCCATCAACGTAGCACATCTGATAGAGTCAATAAATTCTTACAAAAGTGTTGACATATATGTCAAAGGGTAGGTAATAGATACGACAAAATTATCTGAGTGAGAAATGTGATTTACCTGGTAACCCTATTTTAAATAAATTTTCAATGGTAGCATTGGTCCAGTTGGGAAATTCTAGTGTTCAAAGGGTTTAAAATGATTCATTCCTCAACTAATTTACAGTGATTTAAGGCATAAAGAAGTAAGTTGATTATAGGAATAATAACTTAATTGTTTTGATTTCCTAACACTTTATTCAAACCTCAAAATAACAAGAAGAAAATCTGAAAGGGAACTTCTTTCCCTAAGGAAAGCTAGCAATTGCTAGCTAAGGATATTCATGATGCTTTGCTGGCTAATTTATCCAGACATATAAAACAAAAGCTAGTGGTACATGATGGAACAATAGTGAAAACAGCAGACAGATTTATGAACCATAGGGCGACTCTCCTGGGACTCCCCCATAATTGAGTTCTTTAAAATTATGCATTTCATTGCTTTATATTTCCCTTTTTCTTTCTATCGTCTTTTTATAGTCGTATTTCCAAGAGTCTGAACAAGGATAAGAAAACTCATCTTCAGCATTTTCTTAGTTCAGAATTTATTATGCATGTTGTAATCAGATCTCCCAAACCACTCAATAACTTTCCCTCTAGTCCAAGCCCTGTCACCAAGCCAAAACTGGAATGACCAAGAAAAACTCCACTATCGGTGACTGGTGCATGGTGTTAGTTTCCACTTGTGTAGAAAAGGAAATAGATTCTGTCTGGATGAGGGTCATGTTATAAGAAGCAAAGTCTTACAATCGAATTAGCCCCTTGATTTAAATTCATCTTACGTCAATCTTTGGCCCACTCTACCTAAATTAATGGAAGCAAGTCTTACAAAAATGGGGGAAAATAATTGAGTCTACTGCAAAATTCCATACAAGGGTTAGAAGCATATGGCTAGTGTAATAGATACAAAATAGTCTTCCTTATTTCTAATAGAATGAGGTGAAGGGAAGGAAGAAGCCAAACAGATTGAATAACTGCTCCCACTGTCTAAACATCAGAGTGAGTAGGCCCTTGGTCAAGTTGTTATTAGAGAAGTATTGCCTGAGCAAAGGCAACTTTCATAATACCTAATAACTATTACTACTGCTTCTGATATTGCTGCTACTAATACTCATTATTTTACCATATGCCATTCTAGACACTTTATATGCATTATCCAATTACAAAAACTGTATGAAATCAAAACTACTATTCCTGTTTCAAAATGACCAAATAGACTTGTTTAGGTTGAATACCTTGCTCAAGGACTTATGTCTCCCCAAACCTGTAACCACTAGTATTTGATATTTACTATTTTACTCTAGGAATCTGCATATTATTTAGTAGGAGTTAACAAGATACACAATAGCTAGTAGAAAAACAGGAAGCAATCATAAAAATACAAAGCTTAAAGGGTTTTAAAAATTTACAACTAGTAGGGGCCGGCCTGGTTAAGTTCGCACGTTCCGATTCTCAGCGGCCCGGGGTTCGCCTGCCCAGATCCTGGGTGTGGACATTGTGCTGTCGTAGGTGTCCCACGTATAAAGCAGAGGAAGACGGGCATGGATGTTAGCTCAGGATCAGTCTTCTCCCCCAACCCCCCAAAAAAAGAAAAAAGAATTACAACTAGTAAATCAACTTTGGTAATCAATCCTTACTAGCATCTGTACTGATTTTCATTTCTCTTTTCTAGTCTATTTTTTTTTTACAAATCTGCAATATATACTTCCTAAAAATGCTGAAACTGAACTGAGTACAATTTTCTTTTTCATTCTCAGAATTTATAAAGTAGGTATTTTCAACCAAATTGTCTAAATTATGGACATGTCAAACATCAATGTTATGTCCTGTCATAAAAATGCAAATAGGTTCTCCTTATTGTTCCTTAGTGCCTCTAGCCAAAAGCAATGGATCTACTTGCGACCTTTAAGTCTGGCTGGTTCATTGGCCAAAGAGTTACTGCTCCTGCAAACATTCTTAAGATTTGAAACTGGTACCATCTGTGCACTGTAAATTGCAACAGTCTGTTACATTTCTTCAGTCAGGGTCAAAGTAACCTAGTCAACGCCACTCTTCACTTCAGATATTCCCACTTGAATTCCTTTGGAAATCAAGGACCTTGATCATTACAAATTATTAGCTGAATGATCTCAATTCATTTCATGAAGTCATTTTAAAAAATTATAGATGATATAGAATTTACAGATACTTTACTCATTAAAACTGCAATGTACATCTGCATTGTAATTATAAATCATTGCCATTGTAAGTCAGCAAACTTTATGATGTTTTTTATGGGAGAGAGTCCAAGCGCTTGCCTAATTAGTCCTCTCATTTAAATCTGACAGTTTATAGCCCACTCTACTTAAAATAATGGAGGTTAAGCCTTACAAGCCTTCATTTCACGTAACTTTTCCCCAGTCTTTAGTTTAGAAACACTTGTTTTGTGTATTTGTTTATTTTGTTTTTTAGTTTGAATAATTAGGTAGATAGATAAACAGATAAGCGTCTCCACATAGAAACTCTAAGATTTACTGATTTACTTGCTCAGAATGAAGTTCAAATGCTATCATAAGTATCTGCATTTGGCAAAATTCAGAAGGTTTTTCTACATCTAGCAAAATTTAATATATTAAGAGCAAGAATTAGAAAAGGTCACAAGGAAGAATTATATTTTAAAAGTAATTCCTAACTTTCTTAAATTTGCTGAAACTACATTTAGAGTAAATCAGTGCCTTGGAACAATATGAGACATTCTTGCACTAAATTGTTTTGAATCCTATCATGCAACAGTTACTCGTATGTTTCAGGGATTATCAAAATTTAGTCTTCAATTGTGTCTATGTAGATTTCTTTCCTCTTTTTTGGTGAGCTAGCTTATTGTAGTCTTGCTCTTCTTGATCATTATTATCAGAATTCTTTGTAAGCATGTTTGGAGGATACGTAGGCTGATTGAGTAAATGAGCACTTAGCAGCTACACTTTCCTTGAAAATTAGATGAAACAGTACTACCTCTTAGCCTTCGATGCTGTTTTGACAAGGTGACAGTAGCCACAATTCTCAGCTGTCATCATGTTAAGAAACAGGAACCAGTTGGTTATCTGTAGATTTCCCACCATAACTGTGGTTCCAAACAAGCATGGAGGCAAGCAGCTGGAGCTGTGGGTCCTAGCCAGATTCATCAAATATGCACATCAAGGATATACTAACAGTGTTTGGCTATGATTCATGTGTGTATATGAATCAACTGAATGTTGGCTTAAAATGTTGGTTTAAAGATTAATGATAAAACAATAAAATAAAGCCATTTGGAGTTATAACCCAAAGTATAAATAAATATCCATTATTCCATTCTTATATAAATAAATTATTGAAAAACAATGGGAGAATAGGCAAATCTCCTGTACAAAAGAATTCTAAATAGTTTATGGAAATGCTCAGCCCTCAAGAAGGGGGAGCATAACTTTCCATTCCATAAGTGTCGGATGCTCCTAAAGACTTTGTTCCATAGAATACAGTATGGAGAGGGCTGGAGGGCAGAGTAATTTTATAGTGGAGAAACCTGACACACGCTATGTGAGCTGGTGGTCAAAGTCGATATCAACAGTGTGTCAAATAAAAACAAATCCAGACTTAGATAAGGAGAAACTTTATTCAAAAAGACTTGTTCATAGGGAGGACACTCTGATCTAACGCATCAGCAAGTGCCTCAGAATCAAACAGTAAAAGGCTTTTCTTTCATGGAGTAAGGAGGGCTGAGCAGTAAGTCAGGGAAAGTTGGGTGTTTGGGGCTGGATTATGTTCCCCACAAAATTCCTATGTTGAAGCGCCAACTTCCAGGACCTCAAAATGTGACTATATTTGGAAATAGAGCCTTTAAAGAGGTAATTAAGGTTTAATGAGGTCAAATGGATGGGCTCCAATCCAATCTGACCAGTATCCTTATAAGAAGAGGAAATTTGGACACACTATGAGACACCAGGAATATGCACATACCGAGGAAAGATCATGTGAGGGCGTAGCGAGAAGACAGTCATCCGCAAGCCGAGGAAAGAAACTTCAGAAGAAATCAAACCTGCCAACACGTTAACCTTTGACTTCTAGCCTCCGGAACTGTAAGAAAATTTATTTCTACTGTTTAAGCCACAAGTCTATGATGTTTTGTGATCATAGCCGTGGCAAACTAATACATTGGGCAAACGAGGGGGAATAATGACCAGGGGGATTTGATAGGAAATGTGTCTTACTATGGTCAGCTGATTTTCAGGCAAAGCCAATAAAGGGGACATGTTCTGTATTTTAGTGTTTGCTCAGGCTTGAGGGCAAGCAAAGTTCAGGGGTCTGTGGAGAGGCGAGAAGCCTGACAAAAGCCTGGTCAAAACAAAGCAGAGGGTAAGGAATGGGCAATTGTGAACACTTGGTCATGTGATGTCATGTTGATACTATGTACCCTTGACATGATGTGATGAGAATACACTTCACCTTTGTTGTCTTTTTCCCAAAAACCCGTAACCTCAGGATAATCATGAAAAACAAAATCAGACAATCTCAATTGAGGATATTCTACGAAATACCTGACCAATATTCTTTAAAACTGTCAAGGTCATAAAAAACAAGAAAAGTCTCAGAAACTCTTGTACTCAACAAGAGCCTAAGACATGATTAGTAAATGAAATGCGGTATCCCAGATAGGATCCTGGAACAGAATAAAAGACATTGGGTAAAATTAAGGAATTCTACATAACATATATACTTTAATAAGTAGTACTGTATTGATATTGATTTGTAAACTGTGACTGATGAACCATCATAATGTAAGATGTTAGTAATAGATAAAACTGAGTATGAGGTATATGGGAATTCTGTTTTATCTTCACAATGTTTCTGTAAATCTCAATCTATTCTAAAATAAAAAGTTTGCAGAGAAAAGCAATGATAAGTAATAACGAAGAATCTCAACAATAGCCCATTTCAAACAACAAGGCAGCACAAATCCATCATTAAAAAGTTGAAATATTGCTATGTCTATTATAAAACATGATTCAACTACCACTTTAGGGGATTGTAGTTTTGGTAGAAAGTAAAGTATTTCTGCATTGACCAAATTCTATGAAAGTAACATTTATTTGCTTTATGCCAAGTGCCAGTCAATGCAGAGATTAGAATGCTAACTCATGTGCATCCACTTCTAGAGCATCTTTTCCCCTTGTCTCCAAACACAACTTCACTTGGCCTGGATGGCCTCCTCCACGCAGGCCTTCACAGATTACCCTCAATGACCAACGTATTCAGGCCCTTTTTTGGCAGAGTCCCTTGTTGTCCTCAATGCTAAGCCTCCCTCCACGTCCTCCTTACTAATTGACTCATCTATTACTCTACTTATTTAGAAAATTATTTTTGCATTCTTGCAGTACACATAAGACTAATTGCAGTCCATCTAATAAGTAGCCCACCTTTTCCCTGTACGAAATTCCAGTAGCAGCAAGAACAACGTCTCTTCTACATAACTACTTTTCTTGTACTTTACTCAAATAAAAAAGTCACTTTTTGGGGCGGGCCCTTTGGCCGAGAGGTTAAGATTGTGCTCTCTGCTGTGGTGGCTCAGTGTTTCACCAGTTTGAATCCTGGGCTCGGACATGGCACTGCTCATCAGGACACGCTGAGGTGGCGTCTCACATGCCACAACTAGAAGGACCCACGACTGAAAATGCACAACTATGTACTGGAGGGCTTTGGGAGAAAAAGGAGAAATGACATCTTTAAAAAAAAAAAGTCACTTTTCTTTCTCCATCTGATAGTGTTCTCTCCATGTGCGAAGAAATGAATGCCAACTTTGTTTCTAAGTGTCAGGAAGCATTGTCTCATTGCGGTATTTGCATTGATGAAAATACTTTTATGAACCATTGTTAAATCAGAGCTACCTCCCACTTAAGAAATCACCTTGCAAAGATACTGGAGAAACAGCATTTGTGTCTATTGACTTGAGAATTTTATCACGCTCTTCACTTGGCATTTGTGTTTAATTCTGACTAGCTTTGAATTTTTAAAAAATCATTTCTCCTTTCTTAAGGATAATCAAAAAGGGAAATAAGAAGTTGACTGGGCAAAAGATAGTCATTTGATTTTACTGGTTATTTGTCATATTTGCTGCTCACTTCATAATTAAAATCTGATTGCCAGAGGAAAAAACAATAATCTCCCAAGAATAATAATGTTGTTATTTGATAGATATTTTTGTTCTTTGAAAAATGGATTCGTGTTGGCAAGTTTGAATTATTACAGCCATAGAACTTTATTTTTCCTAGGTTCAATAATTTAATGTGATTAGCCTGGAAAATTCATTTGGAAAATGAATATAATATTTCAGTAACTCAAAAACATGATCTGTATGTATGTATTACACTTATAGTTTAATTAGGAAACTAATGAGGTGCGATTGGCAATCTGATTGGTGAGGAACTGGTACAGTAAGTTTCTATTAGCAGACTGGAATATTTCTCATCGAGCTCAGCATTCACCCAACCTCAGAATATAGGAATTATTACATTGGACACCTGCCATCTTGGCCTTTGGACACCATCCTCCTGCAAAACCACCAAATTAATTATAGCTCAGAGTAAGGGAGTGGTACTGGAAGATTCAACTACTTGTAAGTTTACCTTAGAAGAGCAAACTCTGGAACAGATTAAATGTGGCGATTACTTAAATGTAAGTGAGCTAATTAACAGAAATAAAGTTTGACTGATACATAGACGAAATTTGTTTATTTAGCTAGAATTCGCATTTTTATGAGTGTGTATGTATATATAATACATATATATTTGTAATATACAGTATGGTTGGTGAACGGAAGAGACTCATTTTCAGTGATAGTAACTTTGTTTTCCAATCAGAAATATTTGTCACCTCTCTAAGCAATTCACAAACTTGTTGATGTAATTATACTGTGACACATGTTGTTTTCTTTTAGCACCAGTGCGCTTCTCATTATTTATAGCAAATTCATATCTTAAAGCATTTTCCACGCTTACCTGCCAACTGTGTGAGTCCTGTTCCCACGAACATAAATTCTAACGATAATTCTATCAAACGCAAAGCTTGAATTGACAGAATGAATCAACAGTCTCATTGTTTGTTTTGAATAAAACCAACATTCCATTGTTAGATTTCTTTTTTTTTTTTTTTAAAGATTTTATTTTTTCCTTTTTCTCCCCAAAGCCCCACGGCACACAGTTGCGTACTCTTCGTTGTGGGTCCCTCTAGTTGTGGCATGTGGGACGCCGCCTCAGCGTGGTCTGATGAGCAGTGCCATGTCCGCGCCCAGGATTCGAACCAACGAAACACTGGGCCGCCTGCAGCGGAGCGCGCGAACCCAACCACTCGGCCACGGGGCCAGCCCCCATTGTTAGATTTCTTTTTGATATTATTGAGCCAAGTTCAATTATTTATAAAACAGTGGATTTTAAATCTAGTCAATAAAAGACTTAAGATGGATTTTTATTTTCTAGCTAAAAGCCAGCAAATTTGTCTAGACAATAAAGCCGGAATCAGAAATACCAGTAAATGTACCAGTTTTTACTTACTAATGAAGCTAGTGACAGAAACAATGTTAGTAAACATAGCTACCATGTACCAAACATTGTATGGTTTACCATATTGTTGTAGTTTGCCCTCTTAAAAATCCTGAGTTTTTATTGCTGCAGTTTTTAATGATGAAGATTAGAGTCCAAGAAGTTTAATAATTTGCCCAAAGATCCAAGTACAGTGTGTGCTGAAACTGAATTTGAACCTAGGGCAGCCTGATCCAAAGACATGCCTTTTGTTGTTTTGCTGGACTACAATTTAATTACCTAGGAATGAACAATGCTTTACATGGAAAAGAAGGAAAATTGATGAAAAGGGTGTGAAAATTAGTTTGAAGTGAAATGAAATTCATTGTAAAAGAACAATGTTGGGTCGTCATTTCTACATTGCAAAGTAACAGAATACTCTGATTATTTCATAATAAACTGTTTTCCCCAAATGACTGCTGCTATAGAAAAAGAAGTACACCTCTCCTTTAAAAAATATGGTATGTAAAATTGAAATATTATCAGGTAAAAGTGTCACTTTTTCTATTAGATGCTATATACTATATATAATGATGTATTATTTAGAATTATATATGTACTAGGAGTGGAATTTTTTTTGTGGAATTCTTTCTGTGTAGTAGTAGCTTAGATCACTAACTGCTTGAGATGGGGGCAGGCAAATTAGAAGGGGAAGTAGCAGAGAAGTTCAATTAAAGGCAGATTGAGCCAATTGAAGATCAATCCAAAACGAAGGCTTAGAGCTCTAAGTAGATAATGTAGATCAATAGAAAATATGATTGGACTGTGAGAGGTGTGATTTTTCAAGCTGCTTTTCAGGAAACTATCTATTGTGTAAATTAGTATCCCTGAGTTTCTTTCTTTTTTTTTTTTTAAAGATTGGCACCTGAGCTAACAACTTACCAATGTTTTTTGTAGGCTTTTTTTTGCTTTTTTCTCCCGAAATCCCCCCCAGCAGATAGTTGTGTACTTATAGTTGTGGGTTCTTCTGATTGTGGCATGTGGGATGCTGCTTCAACATGGCCTGATGAGCGGTGCCATGTCTGCACCCAGGATCCGAACCAGCGAAACCCTGGGCCGCCGCAGCGGAGCCCGAGAACTTGACCACTCAGCCACGGGGCCGGCCCCCTCCCTGAGTTTATTTCTAAAATGTTTGTTTCAGCAAACAATTGAGCACCTATTGTGGTCAAAGTAAAATGCTAGGGGCTGATGATATAATGGTGGACAGTCGTTTAGCATGGTGACGATTAGCCGCTAGTCAACCCACAGTCATGCATAACCCAGTGTTGACTGAATGATTAGAAACCCCGAAAATGGATTATGTCAATACACTGATCAGGGCTGCAACAGCCCAAATACCAGGTGCTACAGAGGTCCCACCTTACCTAGTCATGGAGGGTGTGTGAGTTTAAGTTATATCTTAGCTATAACCTAACGGACGATTGAGACTAAAGCGCCTTCATCTCTAACCCATGCTTGGTCATCTTACAGAAATTCATTTCAGATGCAACAGCGTTACTTAACAAAATGCTTTCTTAAAAACTCTTTTAGAGAATGAGCTTGGAGGTCTGGGTTTGATACACTCTGTTTCTTTCCAGCTGTGTGTTACATTGGACACACTTTTGTTTCCTCTTCTTTAAAATAAGGATAATAATTGTGCTTATCTTATAATTTGGCGTGAGAATTGAATGGTGTATGTGAAATTCTTGCAGCAAGCAAATGTCACCAAAAATTATTACACTATATTTACATAGAGTGAACAGTTTTCAAAGAGTAGTTGAATAGAGTGATTAGCTCCTTAGGTCAATGATTCATGAAGAAATAACAGATGACCTCACATATGAGAATCATACACACACAAAGATTAATCTTATTTTGAATGTGAAATCTTAAAGATATTAAATGAACTAAAATTCATATGAGACCTCAATCTTTAGAGAAACTGAGATCACCTTACTTTTCATTAGTAAAAGCAAAACTTTCATATTTATATCTTGAAGAGCATTATAGAAGGCATTTTTTCATTGTTATTTAATACGGTTCTTGGAAAATGAACCATCCATCATTTCCTTTTGACTACAGTTAAGGTATTGAGTGAAAAAGTGTGAATACATGAACACAGCATGTTTGTTCCAAATATCAGGATCCCAAAACAGTCAGACTTTAAGTAACTAATGGAGAAACTTGAAAAGTCTGTAAATTTTCCTTCCATTTAAAGTCTCTTTGCACACACTATGGATTTTTATAGCTCCAGAAAAATATATGCATTTCCATGCTGACATAGGCTATTCACAAAGCTAAATTTCATGAAATAATGTGAGTTGGAAATACTTTTCTCTAGCAAGGCATCTTAACCTAGGGCTCATTATTGATCTAGGTTCTGTCAGTGGATGGGTCAAAGTGTCTGTGCACAATTATAAATTGTCCTAATACTTGATAGCTATGTACTCATGCACATTTTCTAGTTTTTGGCTTTCATCAGATTCTAAGACAGTGTGACTTTGAATGGTTAAGAGCAACTGTCATAAAAGACATTTCACAATTGCATCCAAATAAATGAAGTTGTTTGCCATAATGCTTTGTCTTCTGCCTTTATTTCTTCAGATGTATGATATTCTTCATCAATCCCTTTCACATTCAGAGCTTCAGGATCACTTCATTCTAGAGAATTCACAGGTATCTCTCTGGAGTCCCAAGTTTTCTCTCAAGCATCAGCTAGTGGATAAACATCACCAACTGGATTAAACTCAATTGTTCTAAGACGCCAGAGCTCATCTTCTTTCAGACTTGCCTTCCTCATTCTTATTAATGGAAAAAACTCCTAAATAATTTAGCATGGAGTTTTTCATATGCTTACTTATCGAAATAACTCGTCTTTCTTTAGTTGTGGTGATCGCTCATGTGTCCCATAATAAAATGGGACGATGGCATAAAGATGAAGTTTTGTTGACAATACTGAAATTACTTGAACTAGATTCATCATGAGGGCTACATTGAGTCAAATTTATATTTTGAGGTCCAGTACTTTTTTTAACAAAAGAAATACACGTTTGTTACACATTTTCTTAAAAATCCAAGTAATACAGGTGGCACCATTGTTCATTTCATTATTTAATCATAAGAAATAAACTGTAAAGTAGCCAAGGAGGAGCACACAGAATGTCTTATTTGAATGAAATAGGATTAGTTAATATACTAGTCTGGGTGGGCTGTATCAGTCAGCATTTGATGCGTAACAAACCACACAGAACTTAGTGGTCATTTTTTTTTTCTCACAAGTCTGTAAGTTGGTTGGTTGTTTCTGCTGATCTGCTCTAGTCATGGCTGGGAAGCTTGGGCCTGCTTATGCATGTGCAGTCACCTGGCCAGTCAGCCAGGAGTCAACTGGTCTAGAATGGTGCTGGCTGGGATGACTCAGCTCTTCTCCACATGGTTTTCTATCCTGTGGTAATCTAATGCAGATGTGAACTCATGGCAATAGCTGGTATCAAACAGAAATATAAATATGCAAGTTCTTTGTAAAGCTCCTGCTGGTATCAATTTTTTTTTTTTCCTGAGGAAGATTTGCCATGAGCTAACATCTGTTGCCAATCTTCCTCTTTATGCTTGAGGAAGATTTGCTCTGAGCTAACATCTGGGCCAGTCTTCCTTTATTTTGCATGTAAGTCACTGCAACAACATGGCTGAGGAGTGATATAGGTCCACACCAGGATCTGAAGCTGCTGAAGCAGAGTACACGAACTTAACCACCATGCCATGGGGCTGGCCCCTGGTATCAAATTTTCTATTGCCCAATTAACCTAAACAGTTAACATGATCAACCCAGATTCTGTGTGGTCAGGCTCTATCAAAGGGCAAGGATGCAGAGAGGGCATTAGTTGGAGCCATCAATGCAATTAAACTACCACAACTCAAGTTATGCTATAGTAACAGATGACTCCAAATCTCAGAATTGACACAGATGACAGAGATTTCTCTCCCTGCTATCATAGTCACTCATGAATACAACCTGATGGAGGCTCTATATTAATTTAAGATAATATGCAGCATTGTTTTTAAAAGAAATGATTGGAAACAATCTAAATTCCCATCATGGTGGGACTAGTTAACTGAATTGTGGTGAATCTATTTCATTGAGTATTATGTAGCTATAAAAATTATTTAGGAAAAAATGCACTGATATGCCAACATTTGTAAGACATGTATTTCAGGAAGATGCATAAAAAGGTGAAGAATATGTTAGCCTTGGCGTCAGAAAGGACAGGAAAAAGATTCTATGCACGTACACACACGTGCAGAGGCTTCTTGGGTGTTGATAAAAACTAAAAATGGTGGGATGGGAATAAGTTGGAAGAAAGCCAGGAGTCATAGGACATCTTTTCAGAGAGTATCTTTTTCATGCTTTTTGAAGTTTGATTCATATAGTTTTATTATTTATTAATAAATAAGTAAAAAACAAATTATTAAAATAACAATAGTCGTAAAAAGGGAAAACCAAAGAGCATAGATAGTTGCCAGATATCTGTATTCTAATCTTGACCTACTTCTTACGGGTGAGAACTTTATCAATTTACATAACTGCTGTAAACTAGAGTCTTCCTAAAAGTAGGGATACCAATAACAATATCCCCCCCAATAACTGTTGTGCAATTTAAATGGGAGGATCCATGTAGTGCACTTAGCTGGTGTTTGACGCATAGTAGCTGCTTAATGAGTTCAATATTCTTGCTGCCACCACTGTTCATTTTATTATTTAATCATAAGAAATAAAGGGTAAGGTAGCCAAGGTACAAGTCAAGTGGATTTCCACTGACCATGTTCTTCTAGTGGAAAACACTAGAAAACTCTCTCTTTTTAATGCCTTGCTTGCTATGTAACCTTTGCTCTCTTTCTGACCTCTTCCCATATCAATATTATTGAAAGGTCAAAATCAACAATTAAAACGTGGCATACACATACAGTAATCATATTCTTTAACATCATGATAGAATTCTCAGTTACTCCTTCCTTATGTTAGCTGCTTGAAACAAATAAATTCAAGAAATTTCTCCTTGTAGAGAAATCAGTGGGATGATAATTAAGATTTCTAGTGGAGGGAATTTGGGCTTTTTTGTTTGTTTTTGGATCTCGGTGGTTTCAGATGTTGCAAGTGTTAAATATTATGGAGTCCTTTGCTGAAGAGAAGTCTTTAATTTTTTATATAAATGGCCACATCAACTTTTCATTTTAAAGCTTGTGCTTTGAGGACTCTTGTTTCATTAGTCTAGGAAGATTTTTTCGTTGTTTGTTTTAGAAAATGGAAGTATCTTCCCCTCAGTCAAAAAAATTCAACATAGATTATCAAATAACATCAATGGATCAGTGTTAATTTTGTTAACGTCAGTGTGAACATCGGAGAAAATATTGTTAATTTTAGAGATGGCTACCAAAGTTTTATTGAGGAGGGCAGTGCCCAGGATTTGCGTATACTATATTATACTATGTACTCACCTCAGCCTGCAAAAAACAGGAAAATAAATGTAATAAATTCTTGATAATCATTGAATCTGAGTGATATAGTAATTTTGAGGCTATTTTTAAATTTTCATAATGACTTTTTTTTAAATCTAGAAAAATTCTGTACTCAGATTAATTCACATGTATCATTTTTATTTGAGTGTCAAAAGACTCAACCTTGAACTTTTACCTGATGTTTTAGGGATGTGATTTATGACAGAAAGCCATCTTTAGAACTCCAATAATCAGAATCCACTGAAAGGAAAAGCTTGGTTCTACATAAACATGTTGGCACAAGAGTATGCATTTATTTACTTTATGTTCAAATAAAAGGGTAAAAGAAAACACAAGCTAAGTTTTAGCTCTATTGAACATTTTTAGTTTTTCAAAAAATGTCTTTTCTTTGTCCTTGTACTGTCTGGCAGAACACGCTCTGTTGGCTGCCTCCTGTGTCAGGTTAATGACGTGTCCTTCAGCAGGGTTTTCCTAACTACCCCTGCCATCCCCCCAGTACAAATATGTTTCACGTATTTTTCTTTTAACAGCATTTACCATATTTTATGATTATTGCTTGTTATATTGCCAGCACAGAGGTGTGCTTAACAAATATTTGTTGAATGAGTAAGTGAATTAACATAGAGATGAATAACCACTTCTAAGATCTGGGTAACCCAAGGGTGAAAGCTATGTCTGTATATTTCCAGTGCTCAATGGTTCCAAGTATATAGAATCATTTAAAAAATATTAGATATCGAATCTTGACTTCTCAAACATGAGGGCACTCAGGTAAAGCTTGAACTACTCCAGGAGGCGGCCACATCATAATGGAGTTCTGCTATGGCCAAGAAACTAGTGTTTTAGTTCTGTGCCCAAGTCTGAATTTTCATGTAGACAGTCTTGTACACAACAGGTCAGCCACATACAGTCATACCTCCCGGCTCCCAAAGTATTCTTCCATGTGGACGTCTGTGTTTTACAAAGGGCAACTCCGAATCAGATCATGTTGATTATGCTGGCTCGTTCTGGTTAGAGTAAACACTGACATAGGGAAAGATGGAGGCAATCAACCAATACTTGCAGCCTAAGATGTTTCATGCATAAGCATCCTCAGTCTCATTGTTATGTATCTTGTTAAGAGTAAAATGAACATGGGTATAAACAAGGAAAAGAGTTTTACGCTTACTCCTTAAAAACAGAGAGAATGCCATGTAGAACGTAAGCTAAGAAACTTCAATAAATAACCAACAGTACATATCTTTCAAGGAAGAATTCATTGCTTATTAATCACAAACCAGGTTCTATAATGGTTTATACTTGTTCCAAAGTCCTATTTTTCCAACCCCCAAGTTAGCAATGTTTTTTCCTAATTAAATTGGCTTTCTTCCAGCATGCCTCAGAATAGTCACCAAGATTTATTCTTCTTATTTTTTTCCATGTGGCAAAAAATATAAACAGCAGGTATAAAGATTTTCCTTCAGCCATACTTAAAATTTTAACTGAAAGAGTCCTCCTTGTATTAATGTATTACAGCCTCTTGACAAGATAATGCTTCTCTGATGTTGTGTATCTCATCTAACCTTTTGTCTTTGTCAAGAAAAGAAAGATTCTTTGTGGAGATATCTCAGTTTAAAAGAATACAGTTTGTCTTTTTAACAGCAGGTCAGAGAGTTGTGGCATGCTATGTGCTGTATTTTGGCACAGGCACAGGCCACTTAAAATGAAGTGCTTCATTTATAAAGTAAGAGGAACACGAGCTAAATTTGTGTTCCTAAATGCAAACAGAGAAGTCAAATAAAGGTTTTAATTCAAGTAAAAAACCCCAACTTGCAATGTTGTTAGGTTTTTGACAGTTGCTGATTGAATTGGCCATCTTTCATTAGTCACAGGAAGAATTAGAGCCTTTCTGGAATTTAATTTCATCAGTGATAGAATCAGCTGTTGTTTGTCCTTAAGTATGCTTGACTTGTTCCTCTGATTAGTACTAATCCTTAATATTCTATTCTTACTACAATCTTAGTGTAATAGGAAACTACCCAGTTATAATTTCACTTACAACTTCAAGAGGACCACTTTTATTTTCATTCTTCATGGCTTCTGAAAAAAAAAAAATGCCCTTTTAAACTCAATGAAAATTAGTGGACCAAACCTATACTCTCAAAGAAATTAATTTTCCCAAAAAACAAAAACTAAATGTTTATTATTTTTGCAGAATTCTATTGTCCCTCCTATTCTGATTCCTCTTCAATTAACATCAAAATTATGTTTGTCTTATCAACTCTATAAAATCGATATACTGTGTTTCAGTAACATATTATTTGAACAGAGTTATCAGTATTTTAAAGTATTTTTCTTAAGCTGTTCATCTAAGAGAGTAAGTATCTTTAGACAAGTGTTTCATTTACTTTTGTGGCAATTAGTCACTTTACTGCTGTCATTGAAAATTAAGGCACTTACCTTTTAAATTTACCAAGCAGAAAAATGACTTGACATGGCATATATCCTTTATTCTAGAAAATGTCTACATGATTGTTTGGAACATAAACATACTTTAATCATCAACAGTTATCCTCTGTGGCGTACCTAGGTGGGTAATAATACATGGAATTCTAGTAATTCTAGCTTTGCATTGTTAGTCTTGATTTTAAAATGCTTATTATTGTACTATAAGTTCTTTCACCAATCTGGCTCTGCCACTCCCTTTCCCTTGATTTTACTCTCGTGGAGTCTAAAGCTTAGAGTTGCAAAGAAACCCAGTGATTTTATTATACAAGAAAAAGTTTCAAATTTCATTATTCTTTAAGTGGATATAATCATTGAGGAAAGTTTAAACTATTTTCCCTAATGAAAGCCTTTTTTTTGGTCTAAGGTAAAAGTTTAAATGTTGTTATTAAAGATAAACCACTACAACTAATGATGTGAGGTAACATTTGTGAAAACAGATTATCTAAAATCAGATTTAGATCATATAATCAGCTTTGGAACACATACCATCTTGTAATGTTGTAAGTTCCAAAATATGAATACTGGGAATCTCTTTATAATCACTAAATTCCTGCTAACCTAAAATAGTAGGTGAGAATTCTCTGTTCATTTGAGTATTCTGATTAAAATGAATTTATTCTTCTAAATATTAAAATATTATGAAATACAAAGTATGCCACATCTAGTTTTATTTTTCTTTGGTAATTCAACATATATGGTTTATATATATAATAATGTAGCATATTTTATATATATATAGTTTGTCTTCCTGAACATTTGTACTCTAAAATTGCTGTGAGCTTTCCAGCTGTTGGTATTCTAGATAAAGAAGACATTGCTCTTGTGAATAATTATTCCGTGTATGGTTACTATGCATATCCTAGGTTGACACAATAACAGTCTTAGGAAATGGTAAAGACCATATGGATCATCTAATGCAATTACTACTCTGTTATATGGCCCTCTTTAAAATATCTTCAATAGTCTGCCAGCCAAAGCCCCAACACCTCAATGATAGGTCTGTATCTCCCAAGGCAGCACAATCCATCAGGTTACTAGAAGTTTCTTCCTTGTAGCAGGCAAAAATCTTCCTCCTTGTAGTTTTCACATGTTGGTCCTTTAATTTTATCTCTATATAGACTACTACCTCATTCTTCACATGGTAGGACTTCCTGCATGCCATGTCATTCGTTCTCCCCACTGCTCTGGGAGGGAGGTATGAGTGTTACTACTCTCTGACTAAGGACATGGAGAAGCAGAGCTGTCGGGTTAATTAATCAAGCCACACAGCTGAGATTACACTCCAGTCAGTTTACTTTCCATCCAGTCTTCTTTTCATGACACTTGTATTTTTCTTTTTTCTTATTTGAATAGAGCCAACAATTCCCCAATGAAATTCTGTATTTACGGTAAATAGGTTTTATGGCATGGTTTTGGTTTCCTTACCACCTCGACCAAGTTCCCTTGAACAGTTTGTGTTGGTCTCTGGCTTAACTTGTATCCCTTTATTTTCTGCCTTCCTCTCTTCATGCTTCCCTCCAGCCTTCCTATAAATATTGGTGCAGCAGCTACTCCTTGCTCGGCACGAGGCATAAAATAGTGAATAAGACTGATATGGTCTATGGCTTCATGCAGCTTACAGTCTAAAGAAGAAGGTAGATTTTTAAATTAGTTGTAACAAGTGCAGTGAAGAAAACAAACTCAACACCAGGAATAACAGGAGGAATTTTTATACATTTGGACAAAGGAGATGTTAGGGCGTGCTTTCTTGAATAAGGACATTTCTTCACTCTTCAGCTTTAGCTTAAAATTTCAATGATTTCCTTAACATCTCACTTTAAATCTCCTTTAGGATGCTTTTTCCTAATTTCCAGTCTTCCTTCTCTTTGTCTCCATTTCTACATCCAACCACATTGCAACTTAGTTAGCCTGGGCTTAATGCATTCTTTATATTCATAGCAACTACATATTTGTGTCGTAACTCTGATGAAAATAAACTCAAGATAAATGTTGACATTTGCTTCCCCAGTAGAACACAGGTTCTGTAAAGAGGCCATGCTTATTCATATTTATAAATGCAAGTTTTAGTATGGTGTCCAGCATATAGTACGTACTCAATAAATGCTTTCCTAAACTGAAATAATAATCGATCTTTAGTAACATCCTTCGAACATATCCAAACCAACCGTCTTTCATCTTATGTTTTGCCATCTTTACATTCATTTGTTCAGTCAGTACTTACTGACCATTTACTACAGGCCAAGTAGAGTGGTGGGCACTGAGCAAGATTGTTAAAGTCCCTGCCACCATTGAACTTACTTATTTTCTGGGACTGCCAGTCTATAAACCTTAGAAACTCCTCTACAGGCTTATAGTATTTTAGGACATAATCTCATTGTCATCATATTATTTTATAATAACTTCTCAAGTTACATTGATCAAAGTTTTATGATTCCTAATTTTTTCTTGGATTTCCCATAGGAACTTTCAATGTAGAACACGAATATACATAGTGAGAGAGGGAGAAAAGAGAGTGTGAAAGAGAGGGAGAGAGTAAGTTCAAGGGTTACAAGAGAAATACAGTACACACACACACAAACACTCACAAAACAGCTGGACTGTATCAGTTTCCTTTTGATGGTCTTAACTATAAAGTTAGGTTTTATGGTTATGAATATAGAGAATAACTAATGAATGGAGACTTGTATTACTTCCTACGAAGCCTCTCTAAATCTGCACTAGTGCTCCCTGTCAAAGCTGGATCTAAGCTTTTGCCTGCTGAGAACATGACTTTGTTCTCATTAAGTATTCCCCACCACCAGTGCACGTGTTCAACATAACTTTGGAAAATGAATCAAGGAGACTTCTAATGTCGGGTTTTAATCAATGGCCAATTCATTAATAAAATATCATGGTAGTAGTTAGCAATATCAGTCTGCCTGGTCCTGCAGACTTCATATCCGCGTCTCTATGTTTGGGTTTCATGCATTTGCATAACCTGCCCCAGCCTGGTGTATTCTGTGCAACAAGCTGTTTTCTCCTCCTCAAAACCTGTTTTTGAAAAAGTGTTCCATGGGGTTTGGGAGCATCAGATATTTGAAATGAATGGTGCAATAAATGTTAGTCTTTTTCTTTCCCCTCCATACGTCATTACTAGGAGGGTAGTAAAACCAGTGGGACAGGAGTATATGGGTAGTTAGGCTATGGAAGCACGTGGACCTCCACACAAGTGTTCTATGAGAAGCCAAATGTGATCTCTCCTAGACCATGGGTAGGGCTTCCATTCCGTGCAAAACAATATTCCGTGATTACAAAAAGAGCTACTTCTAGCAAATAATCTTGTTTAATGGAAAAGCTATGTTATAATCCCCCAAATTCCAAAATAATTATTAGAAAATGCAAATAAATTGCATAGGAACAGAAGAATTGAATATTTTACTAGGAAAAGTAAGGGTTTTTTGTTTGTTTTTTTTTTGGTTTTGGTTTTTTTTCCCGCTTGATATATTGGACAAAATTTCTTAAATGATTATCTAAGTGAAAATGGCCAGGGGTGTTTCATGTGATAAATTGGTAAAATATTCATTACTGGGGAACAGAGTTAAAGAAAGATTTTGTGAGCAAGACACTATGTGGTAAAGTTTAATATGTATAAATTAAATCTTCTACTTGGAAGTATACTAATAAAAGCAATGAATTAAACATCAGGATCTAGAGATTTGGGTTTCTTAGTATGGTGTAACTCTATTTAGCAAACCCTAATTTGCTTAACACTGATGCTACCAGTAAAATTAATAAGTGGAAAAAGTTATCCAGAAAAATCCAAGTGTATAAAATATTAAACTTTAAAATTTAATAAAGATATAGTACCATATTCAAAGCTGGAAGGAAAAGAAACTTGATAATTTAAATGTGTCATGGCATTATTGCTATTTGAGACACAGGAAAACATGTTACCAATGTAAAAGGGTCAGTCATGCTTTGCAGACCATACTCAGCAAGAATGTGTTCTCAGAAAGAAAAATCTCTCATTTATCTGCCAAAATTTTGAGATTTTTAGGTATTGCATTTCAAAGCCATCTAGGCATAAGCCATATACTGGTATTGACTACCAACGATAAAGTGAACAATTTCACAATATATTGAAGACATGAGTGATAAATGTGTTATTTTCCTTTTTGCTCTCCAGTCAACAGAGTACTTCTTTCTTACACTAGAGGTTTTAATAAAGTATGCGGGAAAATATCGAAAGCTATTTAAATGTCAGGCCTTGTTCTAGGTGCTGAGGATACAAAGGTGACCGAGATAGTTGTGTATTCAGCCATTGTGGAACATGTACTCAAAGGAGACAGATAAAGAACAATAAAATAAATAAAGTAATAAGTGATAAAAGAATAAAATGAAAAATGGTGTGATGAAAGATAGGATGTGCGTGGCGGAGGAGCACCTATATCAGGTCACTTTTCTGTGACCTGTAAGTCCATATATACATAGGAATAGCAAATCGAACCTTTTGGTTATAGTTATTCCCATTTAATTGGGACTTAAATGAACTAATTTGGGCGGACTTTCCATGTTTTTCCAATTACAGAATTGATACATCTAAATATGATATTGACATATTATAAAAAATCCCGGAAGTCCAATTCTGATGAAAAAAAACTGGCCCACAATGGATATCCTTGTACAGATCACGGTATACATTTTGTTTTCTAGAGTGACCCCCCCTGGTGCTTCTTTTTAGGAACCCATTTTCAAGCAATTGCATTATTCTTAATAAAAGCATTATCCACCAGATGCTGAACAGACTGAGAGGGAATGTTATATCTGTTAAAAAATTTACAAATCAGAAAGGTGCTTTGTTATTTTGTTTGCTTTTTGTTGTTGCTTTTGTTATTAAGAGAAAGCATGACTTTAGTTTTAGAAAGACTGAGTTTGGAAGGAAAAGAGACATTCAAGAAAGTTGAAGAGGTGGGACAGGATAAGGCAAACAGGACCAGACAAGGATTCTAAAGTGGGAGGTTTAATTCTGGGAGTTATCCATATGTTCATATATATATCTCAGTTAAAAAAAAATGAGTCAGGTTTGTGCGGGCATTGGTAACTATTAAAAAGAGAAGTCTATTGGGGCCGACCCTGTGGTGCAGCAGTTAAGTGCACACATTCTGCTTCAGCAGCCCGGGATTCACTGGCTCGGATCCCCGGTGTGGACATGGCACCACTTGGCAAGCCATGCTGTGGTAGGCATCCCATATATAAAGTGGAGGAAGATGGGCATGGATGTTAGCTCAGGGCCAGTCTTCCTCAGCAAAAAGAGGAGGATTGGCAGCAGATGGTAGCTCAGGGCTCATCTTCCTCAAAAAAAAAAAAAAAAGAGAGAAGTCTGAGAGTGACAGGTGCCAGATTTTAGGGGAATTAGTGATGAATAAATTGCAAGAAGAAGGAAATGGTCCATGGAGATCACTTTCTTAGAGAAGCTTAGTGGTAAAGACCAGGATTCCAGTGATGGAATGACCTAATAACCCACCATGTTGCATCTGTTTTAGACATACATTTTTAACATCATTGGAATTGGGATACACCATAAAATTGACAATATTTTATCATTAGAATAGATTTTTTTTAGTGAAGTATGCAATCACAGTGGGTCTCATGTTGATGGTCTTTTTAAATTTGATTAAACAATTATTCTGTCCATGGTTAAGTACAATGACTCGTTTGGGAAGCTTTGAGCAAGATAATTAACCTTCAAGAGGCTGAGAGTCTTTGTGTTAAAAGCGGAATAATATAAAAGCAATTCATGGAGTTAGGAAGGCCAAATAAGATAAATATAAGATAAATTATGTACAAGTGCTTTGTGAAATGCAAAGGGTTACAAACACACAGAGATACAATCATCATCATTAGTCTTCGACTAGAGAGGGCTTGCTCTTTGGCTAGAGGGCACAGTATGTTCAAACAAGGAAACCTGGATTGATTGTGCTGAAATTATATGAAAGCATCTATCAGCTTCCACTCATCATATAAGGCACAACAGAATGTAGGCAAAAAGCAAATTAACGCACGAGGTTTTTTCCCCAAGCATAAAGGTACGGATTGAGATTTTAAGGTTAGTTCCTAAATGTAACCCACTGATAATGGAGCATACCAAGTCTGAGCATGTTCAGTCATTTGAATAATTTGATTACACCCAATTTTATAAAAATGTTTTTAAATTCTCAAAGTTAAGTGAGACTTTCTTTTGCTCTATAGTCCTTCCTGGGTATTTGACCATGGTCTCTAATGGAAATTCCTTTTTTTTTCTGGTTCCCTGTACTATCCAAGAAAGAGAGCTATCACTTCAAACATAGTCTTGTCACCTGTCAGAATCTCATACCGCCTGAAGATGTAGTGGAAGAGATAAAGAATCTGACTCTACAGTTTCCAACATCAAAATGGATTGAATGATTGCAGGCACAAACGGCAGAATTAAGAAACCTTACTAGGAGACAGCTTTAGTTTGAGACCTCAGGCAATCCACTTAATCTCTCTCCCTCTCTCCCTCACTTAGACACCCAATCTGTAAAATAAGTTTTATGATTTCTATCAGCACCTGTGGTTATGAAGTCACAGGGCATATATTTTTGTTGGTTAGAACATAATCTGCATACATGCTTGCATAAAGGATTTAGGATTTGGTTAAAATCAAATCATATAAAAAACAAATAGGTTGAATATTTGTCTATATAACTGAGTTTTCCACAACAATGGCATTGTGGTGACCTGTAATCTGTCATGTTTCAACTAACATCCCATGGACAGAGAAATAAGGAAGAAATAGAGGCAGAGAAAAGCTCAAGTACATGGAGGAGAACTTATCGAACCGGTAGATGCCTCCCTCTGTTGATTGAAGCGTATGTGAATAAGTACTAGAAATATGGTGAACACTGAATATGTACTAGCTTAGGAAAATGAAAATGTATTTGGTTAGGGCCCTCATTAATACGGAATTAAGGGACATGGTTCTTATAACAGCAGAGGATTTCTGTGTTATATTTGCTTCCTTTATCTTGCAATTTCTAAATATTTTGTGGCATCAAACCTGGCATTTTATGGTTATTCCCACATTCGAAAGAAAGCAAACATGATGCCATTTACTGGAAATTCCTAGTAAACTTTCCTTTTTGTGGCCATTCCTCATTCTCCTTGTTCCTTTCTCACAGATGCCACTTTAGAGATTCCAGTTGTTGCTAATAGAAGGTTAAGGTCATTTGTTCCTCTCCCATTGCCAGAAAAGGTCTTTTTCTGCTGCTTTCATTAGTAAGGCTCTGGCATTAATGTCTTTATATTTCATAGAATATTGAGAAATGTCAAATACAATAAATGGCACAGTCTTTTAAAGGAAATCTCTATTTTCACGATAGACATTTAAAAACATCGATCGTGGAGTTCCCTGAACAGAACTATCTTTGTCAAGCGTGTTCTTGTCCAATTCTTTATGGAGTTCTCCTTGCCAGAAAGCCTCCCTAAATATCAGTTGCATTATGTCACTCTCTACCTCAAAAATCTTTCCTTGCTGTTCATGTCTACATAGAATAGAGTCAAAATTTCTTTCCTTTTCAAGACCCTGCTCTTATCTCAACTCAAGCTTCCTTTGCAATGGTGTTTTTCTTGACTCCTGTGAAATGAAACCATGGCTTCAGCCAGACTGGTGTCATCATGGAAAGAGTAGCCGCTACTTTTGGAGCACTTAATGTGTACCTACTCCTCACATAACCCCATGAATTAAGTATCTCCATTTTAAGGTAAAGGACTAAGAATTTATAAGAACTAATTAGGTAAGAACTGAGAATTAATCCATATATGATGCCAGCATCTGTGTTTCTGCCTACCAGGGTAAGAACAGTCAACAAACTGTGCATGGGAAATGTTATCTTCCTTCATCTCTACTGCCCATCCAAATCTCATGCTTTATTTCAGTTCTAGTTGCAACCTTCTGCAGATAGCTAAAGATGGGCATCTCAGTCCTTGGCAGTCAGTTTCTTATACCTTAAAGTGTATACTGACATAGGAAACCTCATCCAATCTTGTGATGTCTCTTTGTGATCTTTGTTTCCTTTTATGGACATTACTCCTTTTTGGTCTCCCACTATCCACTCACTCTGGTTTGGACAGAAATGCTCTATTTTTTTCTGGGAAACTAACCCCTACCTGTGACTCTTAAATTTTGTCTTCACATGTAATTGACTTCATCCTCTGGTCTAGGTGTGAAGAGGGAACTGAGATCTGTTCAATGAAAGCGTAAATTTTCCCTAGAAACAGTGGTTGATTCAAGGAAAGACGTGTGGCATAGTTAGAGCCAACAAAGCGCAATGAGACTTCTCTCTGTAGAGGGGAGTTCTCTCACTCTACTGGGACTGTGACAGTAGGAATGATATGAGCCTGGAATCTACTTGAGCCCCCTGCCTGAGACTGAAAATAATGTAGCAGAAGGTAGAACAGAGATATAGAAGAAAACTCATCTTGATAACAGAGTTTGAGCCCCTGGATCAAACTTCACTTGAAGCTGGACTTTGGATTTTTAGTTACCATAGTCAGTAAATTCCTTGTTTTGTTTAGACCAGTTTGTGCTGGTTTTCTATCTCCTAAAACTGAAGACCTAGACCAGGGTTGGCAAGTTGAATAGCTGCGACAGGGACTGTACGGCCTTCAAAGCCTAAAATATTTATTTTCTGGCCATTTATTTTAAAAAAGTTGCTGACTCTTGATGATCACTTTATAAAGAATTAACGTGCTTTTTCTGTTTTCTTTCTGCACGTTGACTTTTAAGACATCCTTTTAAACACATCTCGTAAACATTCCCTTTAAGACAGGAATCTAAATATCTGTTATTTGAGTATCCCCTCCCACTTTTCACCCCCTTGCCACCCTAATCATAATGCTTAGCATTGTCAATAAACATCATGTGAATTCAATACATATTTATAATTCTGTGCTTTGCAAAGTGTGATCTGCATACAGGAGCCAGTCTGTGAATGCTTTGTCAGTGTAAAATAAGCATAGAATTAAGAGAAGGCATTTAGAAAGTTTAATAGCAATTTGATATTTATTTGTCTCCAAGTGTGTGATCATTTTTCCCTAGAAATTAATTTTATTGCATTTTACAAAAGTATTATCCTGCAGTGGAATGTGGGACAATAACTAGTTCTTCAACACAGATAGTTTGAGAATCACTGTGTTAAATAAATGCCTGAATACCTAGTTATATTTGAATACATATATGTGTATTATATACTATATATATATAAAATATATAAAATATATGTACACATTTCCTTCCTGGGTCCTGAATTTATTAAGGACACAGTTATATTTTATTTCTTCTTGGATTTTTCTCAACATGTGTTTCACCGTCAAACTTAGTAGGCTCTCTATTCTTATTTACAGAATTGAATAAAATTACAAAACAGTTGCAAACCGGAGGGAAGGATTGTGCCTGTGGGGTTCTGTTTATTTGATGCTGTATTAGAAATGGATCTTTGCCTCCCAATGCAAGAGGTCCAATTTTCTTTTAGAGATTTATTCCTTCTTAAAATAGCCTCAGTGTTCCCTCGGGGATCCACATTTCCCCCACTGATTCATATGGTTTGGCTGAGGCATTATTATCTGTTTCATGGGTAGTTGACATAACACAGGGCTACAGCCGTTACCATATTAGATTTCCTTCTCCTCAGTGATTAGTTCAGGTATGGGCTGGTGAATGAAGTCTGTAAATTAGAGCTTCTGCTGGGATTGCTTTGGCTAAGAACATGAATTGTTTTTGAATGTTGGCTGTTTTATTTTCTATTGTACTGTTGATTCCCAAATGGTATATAGCCCCAGGAGATGCTGATGCTCTTCTTATAACCTCAAGGGAGAAACTCTAAGGGAATGAAAGAAACATGTGGAGGTGTGTAGGGTTTAGTCAGAAGAGAAACTGAGTCCTTGACGACATTCACTGAAGCCCCTGAATAAAGCTTCACCTGAAGCCTTCCCAGCCGCTGTGCCTTCTAAATACGTGAGGCAATAAATCCTCTTTCCGTGTTTGTTTGTTCCCCTTAGCCAGGTTCTTTTGTTTATTGTAATTCTTTCCAGAGAGAAAGCCCGGATACAGATACACAGTTTAAGGTCATATTTAAACTAGCATTTCTTGATAAATAACTGCTTCCTATTGAAATAAAATTGAGGTAAGAAACCTGGAACTTTAATCCTTTTCATATTGTTGAGTTGTTAAAGATGAAAGAGTGGAACTTTCATCTCGAAAAAAAAATTTATATGTAGAAAGTTTTTATAAAACAAAATAAATTGATGATTCATGCGTGATAAGCACCGGAAGGACTAAGAATTCCTGAAAAGACCTTGGAAAAATGGAACAATACCTTAAGTACTTCTTTTGCTCCTTCTAATCCAGCTACATATATTTTTAAAACTGTGGTTGATCTTCTGCATTATCTAACCTAATGTGGTCAGAGTCTACCCATTAGTCTTGAAAACTCAGATTAATGGGTAAACTCACTGACAAGCTTTTCTCACTAATTGGATTGATATTCCATAGAAAGAGCTTTGAGGAGCCAAGAATTCTCATCGTAATGATCACAAGTGGACATTTACTGAGCCTGATTTCTGACTGGCTCATAAGCTCTTTCTATACTTATTTGTATGTTGAGAAAACATAAATATAAACACATACATACTTGCCTACGTCCTAGGTGCTCTTCTAAGTTTTCTAAGTAGTTACGTCCATGTATCCGTATATCTTCATGCCTATGGATGCATCTCATTTAATTCTGTAACCACTCTAAGAAGTGGCTACTGTTATTAGACCCATATTCTAGAGGTGGAAAGAAGACACAGAAAAATTAAATAACTTAAGTAAAATATTAAGGTCATGAGCTACTTAGTGGTTTGAATCCAGTCTGGCTCTCAAGTTCCTACTTAAGAACCTCGCTATCCTGCCTATACCATTTGTATGGAATGAAGGACTCGTTTTACTTTCTTAGAAATAAGTACAGTCAAATTGTTTCTGGAGGTTCAGTCCTTGCTTTCGCGCTGGTCTATATAAGTCTGCACATTCTAACAGGCACACCTTTTCAGGCTTCCTTCCCAAATTTAATTTAATACTACTTGAAGACAGCAACTTGATTCATAGATATTTTTGTATTCCATATTGTGTGTGTGTATGTGTGTGTAAGTGGCAGATATTCAGCAAGTATTCAGAATTTAATTGAGAATTTCGTTGCTTGTTTGGGTGGTTTTTGTATTATTATTATTATAATTTTTATTTTGGTAATATGTACATGATGGAGTTGCACTTGATTGATTCAGAAATAGGCACACTAAAGGATACTTAAAGATCAGTAACTAGTTTTGGAGAATAATGAATTTCTAGCAGTGGACAAACTCTCAAGTCAGAGAACCTTTTGCAAGCTCTCTCTTAGAAATACAAGGAAATCTGTTCCATTAAAAAAGTTCCCTGGTGCTTGACAGATAAATTCTGAGAATCTCTTGGAAGATCTTACGTTTACTTGGCTGCTGACATTAAAGATTTTGGTGCTTCTATGTATTAAGGATCACAGACGCGCACACACACAAATAACTATTGTTATATGTCTTTTCTGTGCCCCCAGGATATCCATAGAAGCATAGAACGAAAACACTGACAGCCCACCTCATACTAATCAATGCATGCAATCCAGTGTCTCTGATGTTGACAAATTGGCTCTGGAAAATAGCCCTTGTCAGCAATATTACCTTCAAACAGGATGGACGATACAGACTTTTTGAGTCTCCTATAGAAATTTGGCCCGGAGCCCACAGTACAAATTGACAATCTTTTCTAACAGTTTCTAACTATACAGTGGTTTGGGACTTAACGTAATTGCACTGTAAGCCTCAACTCATTTCTAATATGAGCCTTAGGAAGGTTGAAATCCTCATCTTACAGGTGTTTATATATTCATCCCAAAGCAAAATTGTTAACTCAGCATTATGGCTTAGAACGTGAATCTACAAAAGCCAGAAAACTCGACGTCGCTGCTCCCAGAGTGATTATAACTCAGCCCCTTGCACTTAAATAGCTTTTTATTTGATCAGATATAATCTAAGCTGGCTTTTTTCTCAATATTTACATGAAATAAATTTCTTAAAATGGAAAAATGGCTAGTTTTTAATTTGTTTTTACAAATATATGCTAAAATTTAGTTGGCCAACAGCTTTTTTAAAGCTACGTAATTTGATGAGGAAGGTATAAACAGATTTTAAAGTTACCGGTTGCTGGTAAAGAAGGATGAAGTGGAAGAAAAAGTGGTAACATTTGGTATATAATCTTCAGGAAACAGAAAGTCCATATTTTTCTTGGATTTATTCTAACAAAAAATTTAACAGTGTTCTTCAAATTAATGGAGGCATGAAAGTAGAGAAACTTGTAAAAAAACGAAGAATCTCTGTATGCATAGAGATTCTGATTCATTTGATCTAGAATGTGGTCATTAATTTGCATTTTTATAAGCCCTTCAAATGATTCTGATACAGGTGGATTAAGTAATACTTCCCTAACTCTACTCTAGCAGATAACAATGTAATCACTTCTGTTGTCAAAATTTATGTTTAGTATACGTAATCACACAGACTAAAATGGATCAGGTTATAAACGCATATATATATACATGTATCTATACATATATAGAGAGAGAGAATGAAAGAGTGCTACTTCACTGCTAAGAATATTCTAGAAGTCATAAGTTATACATCTCAATTTTCTATGTTAACATATAGCATCTATCCAGTAATTAAGAGTGTTAGGTACACCTAAAGTCCTGACAAAATTAAGATGTCATTTTTAATTTTGATAATGGAACTTATGTGCACGGTTATACAATTTTTAAAATTTTTTTAGGGGGGAAATGAGAAAGGTTCCAATGAAATAATTCACAAATGAATATCACCTCTTGGTTTTCTGTGTTGTGAAAATGTATCATATAGAAGGAACTGATTGTGTGAATTCTCTCTTAGGAGAAAACATCAAATGTCCTTAAGTCTCAGGAACACCATAAAGTAAGTGATTAAGTAGATCTGTGAGTATCTTGTCTAGAAAAGCCAGAGATTTTTCAGGGAAAGTGCTCATGGAATAAGACTTGTAACTTCTTTTGTTGAAGAATGCAGATGGTAGAATTGCACTAATTGCCAGCAGAGATGTACAGTTTTTGAAAATGAAATTGTACTCTCATCAGGCATTATACATATTGAACAAGAAAGGAAAGGCCAAAGTGGATAATATTCTTTTGAAAACTGCTGTATAAGCTCTACAACACATTATAGCTTAGCTGGTAAGTGCTAAGAGTAGTATTTTGCATAAATATTGCACAATATTGAATATATTTTTCTCTGCCTGTAATTAGGGCTCTGATTTACTCAGAGAAAGAATAACTATGAGGTAATAATTAGAATGCATGCCTTGTAATTGCCAGAATATACATCCAGTTTCTTGATTTAAAAAAAAAAAAATTAATCACCACACACACACATACCCTACCTACTTAAAAGAAAGCACAAAATGTTTTTAGATAAAATATTAGCTACAAGCATGTGACTTTTATAGATTTATTGAATTAAACATGAATTTGTAAAAGTTATTTAAATTTCGTGTCTGTACACACAAGTACTAAATATAACTGTGGGACAGGTAAACTATTTGAAACCAAATTATTATATGCAAAATTCTTGGAAATTTTTATTTTATAATCCAAGTCAAGCAGCATCAGTTCGGTCAGTGCTCTCTGCTTTACACACAGTGCTAACATTTGAATACATTTTTGAGCCCTGCAGGCAGTTAAGTGTCTTCTGGTGAAACATTTGCACAAGTTTTTAGGTTTTCACCCCTGCGTATACTTTGCATGTTTTCCCTCTTGGGGTAGAGACCGAGCAAATCCAAGGGGAAGTGTCTAAATTAAACCAATTGTAATTTCCTTCGAAGTAAATGCATGTTAATGATTCAGTGGCTAAAACTTAGACTGTTCTGAGAAAATCAAGATGTGCTGGTAAAATGCTTTGCGCCCTTGGGCTGTGCTGGATTTTTCTTTGTATCTCCAAACTAATCCCCATGGGGAAGGGGAGCCAGAAACTATATTTGATATATTTTACAATGTCATAAGTAATGAAATGTGAAGGTTGCTTGATTTTCTTATTTGGAAACCCATCTTTCTGAAATGAGAATAAGTTAATTTTAGAGTTAAACTACCCATTCCAAGAATTGAGTACTTCCTCAAACATTTCTCTATCGTTTAACTCATTCACCTTATATATGCAAAGTTATTCCTCATACTTCCATGACCCCTGTTATAAAATCTTACATTTTTATTCTTCTTTTAATCACTTCTAAGAACTTCCACCTCCACCAAATAATGTTATACTAATTAACAATGCAGTTATACACCGCTTTACGGGGTATAGTGTATGACTTTTTTTTTTCCCAATATAAAATTAGGACAATTTGGAAAGTACTATAAAGTATATATGAATATTAAATCATCTAATTTATACCACCTAGCACTCAGTAATTTAAAAGTGTTTTCCTTTTATCATTGCGTTGATCCTTTTGATTACCCTGCTGAGTAGTTATTAAAGTAAATTTGCCACTAGTTGGTAGATGATAAAATGAAGTACACGATGGCCAAGGACTGTTCAGTCATGAATTTGGTATTAAAAAAAAGGTGTCTTTAAGACAGGGCCAGCAGCTTTCATTTGATCAGATAGATATTTAATTCTGTTTTTGAAAGTTAGATGCTGCTGGATGTAATATGCTACTTTTGGTCATAATCGTGACTTTGGGTGAAGAAAACAGTGATGTATGTGAGGACCTGCATATAACTTTTAATATTGTAGTTTTAAATCGAATTGTTCTCTGATCTGGCAAAGAGAAATAGAAGGTAGAGGAGGCTGAGGGGGAGGAGGGAGAGGAGGAGAAAGAGGAAAGAAAGAATTCTAATATGGGCTAAAGAAGGATGCTTGAATATTCCATATACCTTATTTGATTCGTATAGGGTTATGTGAGCAGCATTTAAACCTTTCTAGGATATATTTTGCTATTATGCCTTATTGGATTAGGTATATCCTGAATTTGAGTGAACTTTGAGAATTAGAACCCATAAAGTCTTTAAATGACTACTCACCAAGACATAATGAGATAATATCGTCCTGTGAGAAGTCTGAACTTGTTTTGTGATATATGAAATGTCAGTCTTTGAGAAAATGTAAAGATGGAGTAAGAATGCAAGTAGGTTCTCTTGGGGTTGGCCCCGTGGCCGAGTGGTTAAGTTCGTGCGCTCCGCTGCAGGCGGCCCAGTGTTTCATCAGTTCGAATCCTGGGTGCGGACATGGCGCTGCTCATCAAGCCACGCTGAGGCAGCGTCCCACATACCACAACTAGAAGGACCCACAACGAAGAATATACAACTATGTACCGAGGGGCTTTGGGGAGAAAAAGGAAAAAAATAAATCTTTAAAAAAAAAAAAGAATGCAAGTAGGTTCTCTCTATACACTTTAGTAAATGTTGACGATAATGATAATAATAATAAATTTTAAAGAGGCAGCAGATTTATCTGCAACTTAAAAGGGACTACCAAAACACTGCACTGGGTGTTCTGTGGTAGTCACAATCCTCAAAGATAGGCAAATTGCCAACATGTCTGTTTGCACAATATAAGCTGACACGCTGTCCACTGGGACGAGGGGTGACCGAGCTGGAGACCACGTTGGCTGAACCTCGTCACCCTTTGCCAAAAGAAAACAACGAACTGCTCAACCTCAGAGATTCAAAGCCTCTTTTGATTTAATTCCAAAATCAGCTAAGCTCTTTGGCATAAAATAAACCTTTTCCCAGGCATTCGGTAACAACAATCATTTCCCAGGTTTGTTGTAATCATAATTCTCCACAAGACCTCAGTAAGCTTAAAAAGTGTTTCCAGACCTTTCCTGGAGGAACAGGCTTTTCTCTGTATTCATTCTGGGGAGAGCATACCTGCACTTGTCATAGGTGGTTTTGCATCTGAAAGTAGTAAAGACAGGCCTATTTTTTTTCCTTTTCTTCTTTTTAACACATTCATAATGCTCATCTTTCTTCCCATAATTTAGAGAATTGCAATTGCTTCATTTCTAAAGCTGCTCTTTAAACAAATCCAAATCATGGGATTCTGGAATTTGAACCTCTTTTATATATTTGGAAAATATGCAAATGAAAGGATTGGTGAGCTTGCGTTACAACAAAAGTGAAATAAAGTCACCAGCCGTGAAAACACAAGATAAAATGAACAACAAAGGAAGCAATGGCAGGGCGACAAAGAGAGAAGCTGAAGGAGATTGTGATTATTTACCCTGGCAGAGAGGACAGAGCCACGAATAATGGGATGCTGAAATGTGAGGGGGAGAGAGAATCCTGATAGAATGTGGGTAAAAAATGTTCTGACAGAGAGAATTGGATTCAGAAGTACTGTCCTAAGGGAAATGGTGGAAAATCCATTACTCAGGGCACAGGGAACAGGACAAGACCCAGCCCTGCAAACTGTTGCGGGTGGTATTCTGTATCAGCTCCCTGGGGAAGGGAGTAGAGAAGCTTTTGGAGCAATCTTATTTCTGTCACTGTTTTTGACCAGTTTCAAGTAACTGGACCATTTTTAAACCAATGTACCTGGAAAAAGTGAAACCTAGGGAACTTATGATTTCAAAAAAGAGGGGAATATATGCCGTGCATTTACCATGATTCATGAGTCCAGAAACAATTATCAGGAGGATGCGAAGTAGAACAGTCATGACTTGAGTCCCCGTGGACTGGGCAGTGCCCTGGACCTGGAGGATATATCCAGATGTCTCTAATGAGCTTGTCTCCCTCTGCTGGAAGGGAATTATCTCTGACACAGATAACCGCTCTTTCAATTGTAAGAAGTTTCCCTGACAAACAGGAGATCTTTTCATAAATAATAGGAAATAAAGACCAAGAACCATTTTTCTCATTACCTCTATTCCCCATAGACTGTTTCTCTTGAATGATTTGAAACACTGTAGTAGAATCAAATATTTATATTAATAAATGTAACCTGAAGCCCCATTCTGATTTACCTACCATAGCTGCAAAGTTGAAAAGAGTGTGCACTAAAAATGTCTGATCAGATTCAGGCAGACCAGGGTAGAGGAGGAATAAGGAGGAGAGAATACCACTTGTTGCTCTGTGACACCCAGCAAGTGTCTTAGTTTCTCTGAGCTAGCTTTGGCAATATTTAAATATATTCGTGACTATCTAAGAGGACGTTTGAAACAAGTAAGTGTAAATAAATATTTGACATCACTATTAACATTTAGAAGGATTTCAGCAACTGATATTTCCAGTTTTAGAAACCTGCTCTCAGAGGTTCACTATAGGATTTGTTTGAATGTGTCTTGTCAACTATGTCTTATGAATAGTTCCTTCTCTAGTTCCCCGTTTTATTCATCTGTAAAATTAGGGGCTAGGAAGAGAGAATGTGTCATATAAGATATTCCAAATTGTTAAAAGATCATACTCCTACACTTTTGGTGGCAATGTGAACTAATATCATAAATTTGGAGGATAATTTGTCGATGAACAAAATAAAAATGCGTATATCCTAAGCCCCAGCAGTTCTATTTAACCATTATTGGTCCTTTTGGAGCCTTTAATATTCCTAACTATACTAGAAATAAACAAGAAGGGAATGAATTCAGTAACATTCCCCAAACCTAGTTGATTGCGGAGCCCTTTTTTGGCAAAGCATTTCCTATGACAACTATTCAGTGGAACATATTTTGGGAAAAGCTCATCTGGGGAGTAGGCAAAATTTGTGGATGAGAATGGAGGAACTCACACTTACAAATTAGCTTCTACATGCCAGGTTCCCTGGTAGGTGGAAGAAGGCGATACAGTGGCATTCAATAAGAACATGATGAATAAATGAATGGATGATACTGTCCCACTTGATCCTCATAACAATCTTACAAAGTAGGTATTAGTGCCATTTTTTAAAGTGAGGCTGCCAGGGGTTTAGTCATCCTAGCAAAATTCAGCAGGTCTGAGTGGTAGACTCAGACTTCCATCCAAGTGTGCTTCTCTCTCCTCCTCGTTCTTCTCATTATCCCGTACTGGAGAAGGAGGGCTGCTTGGGGCAGTGGGAGGCGGGGAGAGAGAAAAATTCTACAGTCCTGAGAGACTGTCTAAGGACAGTCAAGACAGGAATTTATAAATCCATCAGTGGATTTCAAATGATGCACATAGAGTTAGTCTTCAGTTTTTGGTATACTTTCGGAGAATATTGCATCTTCATGAATGGAGGAAAAATTTACATCACATAGCATTTGATAAACACAGCCAAGTGATAATTCTAAGAAGTTATAAAGGCTGCAAAAGTCTAAATAGAAAGGAATAAATGTTCTAAGCTTGTTAAACGCATTTAGATAAACAAATGGGTAACATAAGACTAGCAGCCATTCATTCAGTACCCACTTTACCCCAGATGGCTATCTTGCTCACATTCTGTCAGACAACTTGCTAATAAATAGTTATGCCTCTGCATCAGGGATAAGCTAACTTAGACTCAGAGAAGTTGAGCAACTTGCCCAATATTCTTTAGTAAATAAACTGAGATTTGAACCCAGCTCCAGTGAGTTCTAAGGTCCTTATGCATTTTATTATAGCGTGTAGTTATATGGTGGAGGGGAAGACCCTTCGAAACGAAAGTCATGGAGTGCCACTTGATGTTAGCTACCGTGATGTTATTACAAATTGAACTTTTGTGTTCTCAGGTGAATAGGTTTGAAGTGTCACCTGGGTTTTCAATGTTTGTAGTAGGAGAAGGTGTATGGGTGTGTGTGAGAGAAAGAATGCAGGAGAGGGCAAGGGAGGGGAGGGAGAGAGATGGCAAGAGAAGGAGAGGAGAAGAGAGGGTTCCATTTTATAAGAGGCCATTTATCATGCATTGTTAAAGTTAATTTTGGAGGGAGATGGCCAGTGACCCACTCTGTGAAAGGTAATAAATTAATAGTGGTGGATTTTCAAAGCTGGAATCTCTCTTTTGTTAATTGTGGGCATTTCATTCAGAAGTATATCATGCATCCCGGCTCCCACATTTTAAATTAAATTTCCTTATTACTTTTTAAGTAGCTTGTCATGGATTATTGAGTATTTACTGTATGTTTATACTGTAATTCTCTGAAATGACATACAGTAATTGCTTTAGCTACTGCATCTGATGTCTAATTACTGTAAATGCATGTAAAGAAGTAATTAAATGGAAAAAATAAACTTTTTTTCATAACTTCATATTACAGATGAAGCAGAGGATGTTGGTTCTTTCTCTGGTTTTGGTAAAAACAAATGAACTCACATGCAAGCCAAATGATAAATGAGCTACAGGGATAAGTTGATCTAAGAAATGACTTGCTCAGAGTTCTAGCTAAGTTGCATTGGAGATGGCAGAATGACCCTGAACCTGAGCACAAGCTGTGAAGTCATGCTGTCCCTTTGCATACCCTAAAGACAAGTCAAGGCTTTCACTGTTCACACGTGTTCCTCTTCCACCTTACAATTCGAATTCAGAATGCCGCAGGACCTCTCAAGACATTTTGCATAAAACTGGCCTCTAGAAATTTCTAGTCCAATTGCACAGGGAAAAAAAGCCCGTTAAAAATGTCACCAAAGAATCATTTTAACAAATATTTAATTGAATTTTGCAGCGTCTGGTCATTTTTAAAGTGATTTGCAAATCAGCAACCTCTCAGTTTTATGGATGATGTTAACTATTAAGAGCACGATGATGAGAGAAACCTGGAGTAGGAGTAACAGGGACAAGGTCTATTTTAACATCAAAAACAGCAGCACTGGACTGGTTAGGCAATGCCCCAAATCGTCAAATGGCCTTCTTCCACGGGAAAAAGAATCACAGCAGGATGAACGTAAAGCAAGATCCGAAATTAAAGACTGCATTATTCCTCTCATCCTTCCTAGGGCAGGTGAACACAGAGGGGCATTTTCAACCACTGAGATAATAATAAAGGTAGACACAAAGAGCCCATTGCAATCTTGCTGCTGTAAAGTTTAAGTTGATCCAATCTTTTCCTGACCTTTTGAATTGCCAATTGGAAAAACACGCACAAATGGCCCTCAGCTGAGAAGCATCTCAGTGAGACTTCCAGACAACCTGTGGTCATCCCCTTGAGCAAGGAGTTTGAAAAGGGACAAGATCCATATCCCGCCTCTCAGAAGGGGCAACTTTCCACTCAGTGGTTTGGTCTGGAAGTGTGTCCCATCCTGCTGTCAGATTCCTACTGGACTCCATTATTTACCTCCCTTTTGAGCGCAGTGGAAGTATTCTGTTACTGCCCCCAGGTTGGCAAATCTGACACTACAAGAAGCCAGTAGTCTGAACTTAATCAATTTCATTAATGTGAACAAAGTTGGCTTTTTGCCTCCATTACAACTGGGTAAAATTAATACTAAGAGATCAAAAGAAGGTGTCCCTTGGCTACACTAAAGAATAGGAGTGGAGAAGGGAAATCCTTGGGATCCTGTAGCAGTGCTTGGCAAAATTTTAGATTTATAATCCTTTCTTCTATTGTAGATGCTCATTATATGAACTTTAAAAATAGCCGGCAACCAGTTGTTCAGCTTTCTCTTCACCAGCCCCATTTTTCAGTTCTCTGAAGTAACCCTTTGAGGCATATTCTTGGGAAACATATTTTAAAAAACATGCATTTTTTCTTTTCTTTTTTTTTTAAAGATTGGCACTTGCGCTAACAACTGTTGCCAATCTTCCTTTCTTGTCTTTCTTTCTGCTTTTTTTCCCAAATCCCCCCGGTACATAGTTGTATATTTTAGTTGTGGGTCCTACTAGTTGTGGCACGTGGGACGCCGCCTCAGCGTGGCCTGATGAGCGGTGCCATGTCTGCGCCCAGGATCCGAACCAGGGAAACCCTGAGCCGCCTCAGCGGAGTGCGCAAACTTAACCACTCCACGGGGCCGGCCCCGCATTTTTTCATTAATTTATTCACTCACTTATTTGTCTGTCAGTAGGTGTATTCATTTATTCAATCAACAAATGTATTTTTTCCAGTTTTATTGAGAAATAATTGACATACATCACTGTGTAAGTTTAAGGCACGCAGCGTCATGGTTGATGGTGTCAGCCACTGTGCTGGGAAGCTGATCATATTTTCTTTAAGGCCAAGTCATAGCAGCTCACCTTCCCCAAAGACATTTGATTAAAAAAGTCACCTGTGAAAAGAGGACCTTCTGGATAATCTCTCTGGATAGACTTGTTCGCATATTTCCCTTCTTCTGTTTGTTAGGAAATGGAGTTAAGGAAGTTTAACTTATAGGTTCAATGACCATAGGGACATGTCAACACTAGGGTAGTCAATATTCTAGCTCATTATTATCTATAGTTTGTCAGAAAACGAATATGTACCTTGAATTTCTTAAAACTATGTGAATGGAGTTTGACGTATTCATCTTCATGGCAGGAAAAGTAACATTAGAAAAATAATAATAATTGCGAACATATATGTCATGATTTCTGGTGTTCTTCTTGACATGTATGTACTGAATTATGTGTTATTATTATTACCGCTTACAGACAAGGAAACTGAAAGAATGATTCAATAACTTATGCAAGGTCACACAATGGTAGCAAATGGCAGTGATGTGATCTGAAACTAGGCAGATTAGCTTCACAGCCTGCATTCATAACCACTCCATATTGGCCCTGGAGATATGACCTAATAAAATGAGACCAACCCTGTAGAAGCAGCACCAAAAGAACCAGGATTTGGAGTCAATAAAGGTGGTAGCTTCAGATTTACATGAATCTGAGAGGCTTAAGGATAGCTACTATACGTTTTTTCTCCTCTGACCATCCCTCTTTCTACACCAGCCCACACAGATCCACATTAAAAAATATTGTCTCCAATTAAACTAAAACTGAACTTCCATCATTAGAGATTAGTTTCTGTATGTTAAACTATAATACGGTTAATGATAAGAGTAATATGTTATGCATTTTAATTTAGGATAAGCTGATTTTGAATTATTTTGATCCAATTGAACCAGCATTACTGAACATATACCGGGTAATAGCAACTGTACTAGGATCAGAGTGTGCACAGAGGAGATTAGGTGCACCTGCAGAAAACTCACACAAAGACAAAACTATATCTTTGCAATCCAAGCTTTTGAGGATTCCACAGCCTCACAAGGATCTAGGTTAAGTCTATGTGTCTGAAGAGGAAAAGTACTCAACAGACAAGCAACATGTTATGTGATGTGAATAGAGCAAGTCTCATTTTGCTTGGAGATGATAATTGATGGGGGTGGAGGTCGGGGGGATGCTTCATAGAGAAGGTGAAATCGGAATTGATCCTGGAGACACAGATTTTTGTCAGGTGTCAGGAAGTATTATCATGGTTGTAAGTTCTAGGAACAAGGTTAGGCTGAAGGCAAGGCTGGCACAACTCCATATTTTCATTGCTTCTCTGTGTGTCTCATTGTCTTGTTTTCATAATGGTTTGATATGTTTCGGTCTATATTAGTCAGGGGACATTTGTAGGTAACAGAACTATTTTAGCTATGTAGGAGTCAATTAAGTGCTTATGGAAAGGATTAAAAGGCTTGAGAGCAAGCTCCAGGATGGACCTCCGAGATTGACTCTCCAACAACAACACAGAGCTGGCCTGCCCAGGGTATTGTTTCCCCTGCAAAAAAGGAGGAGCTGGGGAAACATAAAACTGCTGGTTCCACCTTAGCTGTAATCTGGGAATCAGGAGCCTGATTCCAAACTTCTTGACTTCAGAGTCATGCCTTGCCAGCCACTGCCCACTCAAGCCAATATGGCTTTCTCACTGCCGTTCTTCCTAAGAACTCAGTTCTGAAAGTCAAGTTTCACAATAGTGAACCTAACTGGCAGAACCTAACTAGGTTCTAGAACTTACATCTAACTAGGCATCTAGAACTTTCCATGCAAAGGAACCTGGGAAATGTGGTTTTTACCTTTGTAGCCTCAGATGTGCAGGAAGAGTCAAGAAAAGGAAACTGTAATAGATGTTAAGCAGCTAATCTACTCTATCTGCCACATCATCACTTTCTGAGAAGTCACGATGTCAACATATTATGTTAAAATAGTTGAACAGTGGCTACTTTTGGAGAATCTCTTCTAGACCATAGGGTTGGAGGAGAGATCTATAAAATAGTGATGTCACATGCCATAGCATACATTACTAATTGATCTTTGGACTTTTTCCACTGAATTCCATTAAGCAACCTCCAAATACTTTTCAACCAATTGCCCAAAAATTGCTCCCAAAGTTGACACATTAGATAAAAATCCATTTGACATTTCTGGCCAGGGTTATGGAATATAGAAAGACAAGCCAAAGGCAATCAAAAGATAGCCAGATAAATTGGGGGTGCTAGAAAAGCAATAGATTATGCTGTGCCTCCCCACAATTTTGTTTAAGGCCACCCCAGGAAGAATAGTTTTTGTTTAAACCACTAAAATTATTTATACCTTCCTCAACCAAGGAAGATTATTTTTGAGATCTTGGCTAGAACTTTCTACAGCAGTAGAAAAAGTGGCATTATGACCTAGACAGAGTGACTGCATCTAACTTAACTACGCCTGCATAATTGCTGGCAGTGAGCTGCATTCCTGCAATTAGGGCTCTTCAGCCAGGCTGGCAGCTGCCCAGAACAATGCGAGTGCATTCCATTGAGCCTGTGGAGAGAGCAGGGGATGGGCCACATTGTCAGGCCTCTTTCATTTGAGTTACAAGGGGAGCCACGTCTGGACCATGTGGATAATTGTTTGTTTGCTTTTTTGTCACATTTGGAACCAATGTAAATAAACCCAATCTGTAAAAGAGAAAGCGAAAGCCCAAAGCACCTGGAGTGTTTTGATGGTAAACTGAAAGCTCGTTGGCAGCCATGAGGGAGAAAATGACAAATGCCGCCCTAGTGGGAGCAGGAGAATGGATTGAATGGGCGCTCCCTGATGATGCTCCATTTGTAATTTTCTTGAAAGATAATAAGGACCCATTAAGACACAGTCCCTGGAATGGAAGGAAAAGGTGATCGGCATTGGAAATGTTACTTAATTGCTACTTATGAAATACAAAATATCTACCTTTAAAATATGAGTTGGTGTTAAGTCATTTGTTTAAAAGGGGAAATAAATTAAGGTGTTTGTGTAGACATAGAATGGAGATTTGTAATAAAACAAAAAACTCCACTTGTAAGAAGGTGACACAGCCTGTCCAATGCAGGGTGGTATCTCCAGTATTCCTATCCAGGAGGGCCTGGGCCCAGGAGCAGAGAGCTGGCTGATGAAGAGTATCAGGCGCTTATCTCAGAATAGCATTTGCAGAGCTTTTTATGTAAGATTAAAAAATGAAAAAGCTCTTGGCCCTATAAAAGAAATGGAAGAGAGAAGTTTATGTGAGTCACTTTTCTCCCTTCTCCCCTACAACTGAATGTCTTTTCCATACTGCCACTGCTAGTGGCTTTTTAGTCCTAGATAGCTTGAGAATTTGGTAAAATTGCAGATTGTGCCAAGTTTATCTCCATAAGCCACGGCCTGCCATTTTCTTAACCTTTACCCTCTCCATAAGAAAGCCCATTCCCCTGTGTCCTTCCTATACAGAAATATCCAGCCCATTTACTCCCTGCCTTCATCTCTCATAAAAGAGTCTGTTTTCTGGAAATAATCAAATACCACTTCTTAGTACCTTCTTGTGAATTTTTAACTGCAATATTTCTCTCAGAAGCATCTCTAGTGACAGGAACTGTGATTGATAAAATTTTGTCTTTTCGTATTCTCATTGGTGTCACCTATTCCCTCTTTCCCTTCCACAAATAGTTTTGAGCAAATATACCATACGCTAAGGTTACAGAGAAAGTTGAGATGCAGACACCATCTTCAAGGAGATCATAAGCTAGTGGGAAAGAGAAATCCATGGTATAGTGCAATAGGTGCTACCATTCAGGTTGATGTGAGTGCTAAGAGAGGGGATCGAGAAAACACTTTCCCCTGCCTCGGGGCATCTTCCAGGAAGTGACATCTGCACTGGAGCTTACACTGAGCATGGTTAAGGCAGTGAAGAAGAGAAGGGTGCGTTTGTCAGAAGGAACTTTGGATGTGAAGGTACAGACACCAGAGGGAGTAGTCTCATGAGCAAACACTGCCCAAACTACCTGTTTCACTGACAGCCCAGGGCTGCTGTGATATTAGATTAGATGAGGGCTGCGTCAGGAATGGAGAAGGGTTGCAGATACCTTCTTGAGAAGTCCTGACTTTGTTTTAAAGGTGTTGGGAGTCCACTGAAGGATTTAGAGCCAGGGAATGATTGAAAAACACCGTTTTGATTCTCTCTCTACTAGCACTCATGTCGGAAATTCCTGCCATCACATCTCCTTGCTTGTACAAAGAGGGAGTTATTTCTGTGGAGCAACAAGTGTCACCAGACAACAACAGAGGTGCTGGACTGATGATTTCTGAGAAACCCTGTGCAAAACAAGGTTAAACCAATGTCTTTACTACAGAACTGCCTTTATTGTGCTAACAGCTATGGAATTACTCCAAAAGGGGAGATTAAAAGGGAATGGAATTAGAAGAATTAATTTTCTGAGAAAAACACTTTGAAAGTCATTCTTTCCAGGACTCCTCTTTAGAAACCCAAGTGCTTTAGCTAGAATTTTTAACCTGTTAAAACTGAGATTCTGAAGGGGAACTTTTGTGTTTTAAACTTGTAAAGTTTTTATACAAACCCAAGGAGAGAAGGATTCATATAGTGAATCTCTGTATACCCGTCTCCAGATTCAATAACTGTCAACATTTTGCTACCCTTTCTTCATTTATCACACTCTCTTCTCCACTTCACTTTGTGTTGTTATATACTTTAAAGTGGTTTGCTCCTCAGGAAGCATAAATGTCTGGTGGTCTCACTTTTATGATGCAAAGATTGACCCTTGGTTCAGGTGGCTGTTGCCCGATCCTTCTATCGACAAGTTCCCATCAATCTTTTAGTAGTACTGTTTCATTTAGTTATAGCACTAATATTTCATTAGTGGTTGAAAACTAGTGATTTTTCTCTATCATCTTTTCTATAAAAAAAGATTTTATTTTTTTTATAATAAAATCTATAACAAAGATTTCCCAGGCGCATCTTACACATTCCTTGCCCTAGATTGGAATCACCCATTTTTCCTAAGCAGTCCTGGTTCCTTTTGTTCAGTGACCTCCTTCCAGGCACAAGAGAATGTTTATTGGCTTCTAGTTTCCTATGTTGCCCATAAGCAACCTTTCAAAATTCTTATTATTAGCTTTTGGTTGATCGTTTTTGTTTCTTTTGGCAAAAATAAGAAGATGTATATCCATTTGCATTTTCTAACTTTCTGCCACGAAAGTAGCATGGTATGTTCAGTATTCCACCCTTTGTTTTGTTTTCTTTTCTTCGCTTGCTAATATATCTCGATATCGTTCCATGTGGCTACATGGAGTGCTTCTTTATTCATTTTCAGTTTCCTAGTACTCTGTTTTCTGGATAGTTTATTTAATCAATCCCGTCTATATAGACATTTGGTATTATTCCTATCATTTGCTGTTGCTAATAACACCACAGTGGATAACCCTGTATATAAATCATTTTCTATTTTTTTCAGTATGACTTTGGGTTGGGTTCCACAAATGAGGATTATTCAGTCAAGTGGTATCTCCTATCCAATTTTGCTAAATATTTCCAGATTCCCTTTGGGAAATCCTTGGGTATTATGCCATTTTGCCTTCCTACCTTCAAAGTATGAGCAAGCCTTTTCTCCTGCAGTTGCAAAAGTGGAATATGTTGTCAACTGAATAGAAATTTGGTGATCTGATGGGTGAGAAACGGTACCTCATTGACTTTTTTTTCTTATTTTCAATGATCTTGAGCATCTTTTTTTGTGTGTGTGTGTGAGGAAGATTGGTCCTGAGCTAACATCTGTTGCCAATCTTCCCTCCCTTGTTTTTTCTCCCCAAAGCTCCAGTCCATAGTTGTATATCCTAGTTGTAAGTCCTTCTAGTTCTTCTGTGTGGGATGCCATCACAGCATGGCCTGATGAGTGGTGTGTAGGTCCACACCCAGGATCCAAACCAGTGATCCCCAGGCTGCCAAAGCGGAGTGTGTGAACCCAACTGCTACACCACTGGGCTGGCCTCTTGAGCATCTGTTTATCAGAGGGGTCATTTGCTTATCTTCTTTCTGAAAAACTGCGTGTGTGTAAGTTTTGGGAGAGAGAAGTTTCATAGAGGAGGAGGAGAGAGTTAAGTTTAAGAGTATAGTACCTTCACACCTTCAACTGACACTTTTCTCCCTGCCATTTACATTGGAGAGAAGGCTAAATAGGGGACCCTCACCTCAAGGTGGAATCTTAGTAACTAGGCAGCAATTGAAGGTTACCAAATCCTTTCAGAGCGCCATGTTTAAAGAATAAGATCCCTTAGGTGAAATTGTCCAATCTCTCCTCCTTTTTCTTCCTCCTAATTGTTCTTTCTCTTTGACAGATCATGGAATTTGAAGGCAGGATAGGTCCTTTGAATCCTTAAAATCCAATGCCTTTATTTTACGGATAGACTAGACTGGTGACCAGACTCTTGTTCTCTCCCTTTTTTCATTTATTGAAGTGTAGTTGGCATACTATATTATGTTAGTTTCAGGCATACAACATAGTTATTTGACATTTATATACATTACAGACTCTTGGTCTCTTGATCAGTTTCTTGTCTGCATTTCCCCAGTGCCACCTCTTCCCCTCATCTCCACAATTGGGTCTACTGGTTGTAATAAACAGTATTGCTTAGTTCTCTTTGGGTTAAATGAGAAATAGGAAATATAAACTTCTCTCTTTCCTGGGATGGTAATATTTCCTATCCACACCCAGTTACATTTTCACACCTCTTTATGTATATGAACCATTAAAAATGCCAGTCCTCTCAATTCTAAATGCCAGCTATTCCTACATCGTCTTGTGTTTGTCTTGTCATATAAATTGCCCTTCATTCAAGAGGAGGGGGTCAATGAAATCTACTTACTGCTTTTCAATGCATTGATTATCACGTGCTGCTAATTGTCAGAAAGAACCAAGAACACCTTAACTTCTTTCAACTTTATGAATATGACAAATATAACACTACTTAGACAAACCACATCTTTTGGAGGATTAAAAAATATGGTCACTATACTTTAGGAGATTATGATGTAGTTGGAAAGATGACGTATCTGAAGGCAGATTTTGTTGTGCAATGCAGAGGATGCCTGTCATCATGAATGCTGCCAAGTTAATGGCGATCAATGCAGAGCCATATAAGGGACTGCCAAGTGGAGAGTGTAGGCTAAGGAGTTAGACTTCTTGTATTTAAAATCCAGCTGCATGACTTATTATACCTTTGTGAACTTTAGTTTCTCATCTACAAGTGGATATTAAGCAGAATATTCACATTTTAGTGTTCCATGAGGCTTCAATAAGAAGAGCTTAGAAGTGCCTCATAGTGAAAGCTCAATAAATGTTAGCCATAACTCTTAAGGTGGCTTAGAGAAGTTTAAAAAAAATATGGGAGGAAGGGCACCTGAGAAAAATTGTTGGATTCAGTCATTAGCAAGTCTCGGGTGACTTTCAAAAGGGCAGTTTCCGCCAACTGGAAAGGCAGGAAGGCAAAGTGCAGCAGGTTAAGCGTAAATAGGCAATAAATACTTGCCATAGAGAAATCAATAGAAGCAGAAATCAATAGAGCCAAGGAAGTTCATCCATTTGAGATACTGAAGAGTGAAAATAAAATAATAAAATAAAGTCAAATGGTAATGTGATAAAACAGATTTTCTCTCTTCTCAGGAAAGGTTAATGCTTAAGAGTAGAAGGCATTTAACTGACCGGGGTGAGAGAGCACGGTTTGGCAAGACTGACGGTGCTTTAGGTTAATGCCATAAGAGTCTTAAGTGAAACTAGAAGGAGGCTCGTTCTTAAGAGCCGCGTGCCATCAGATTTATATCCTGCAGGATCAAGGGCATTTTCTTACTAGACAGAGTAGCTTCCCACTATATCTAAAGCTAAAGGACCGTAAAGAATTAGGTGACCCCGACTAAAGGTTGCGCAAAGCCGTGGCATTAATGAATTAAGTTGCAGGACCTTAAAATGTGTTTAGCTGTCATTTGAACAAATGGTCTTAAGTACAGATTAGGCCCCGTATGGCCTCTGCTGGGAATGTCACTGGCATCACTATGTTCATTGAGGATTTCAGTAGGGAAGAAGTGAGGATGGCTAGTACCAAATATGACCGTTTGTGCCAACATAGACATATTGAAGCAATATAAAAATAATTATCTGTTTAGTTTCTGGCTTCAGTACAAAAAGTAGCCTAGAATATAAAATGTCATGTTTACTCTTCAGCAACATTTTTCTGTCCTTGCAAAGAGTTGAGAGGTTTGGGTTATCATTTTCTTTAATGTCAAAGTCCTGTTTTAAAAGCAATTATAAAATACAGTAGCAAGCAGATGTCCATTCTTCCAGGCTGTTGTGATGAGTTCAAACAAATCTGTCATAACAATTGTATTAAACTATGTAATCTGCTCAGTGAAGCAAGTAAAATATACCAACACAGACAATAGCCAGAGGGTCATGATTACTGTAGTTATAATGAGAGAGTTATAATAGCCTTGCATGGATAAAAATGTGAGGTCCTTGGAACCAGATCATAGATAGCATTTCAGTTTACCACTGGGGAATTTTCTTAACCTCTCTGATTCTTAGTTTCCTCCTCTCTGAGATGGAAATAATAATCCATAATATTCAGATTGGTGAGATAATTAAAGAAGATGAATACAAAGTGCCTCACATATTATGTAGCACATTACTTCTTAAGAACTGCTATAGATCCTTAGTATTACTTCTACTGCTTCATTTACTTACTCTGCAAATTTTAATCTCAACTCAATCGAAGGGTGCAAATTCCACGGGGTGCCGTCCAAAGCTACTTTTGAAAAATCCTTTGGGATGGTACATCATTGAGGACAGACACACTGCCTCCCAGAAGTCCAAACCCAGTTCTCTCTCCAGCTCGGGGGTAGGTGACTAGTCCTCTGGTCAAGTATTGGACATCCTGGCTGGAGGAATTGGCTCACATATAGTATAAAAACTTACCAGTTTCTAGAAAAGCATCATACTCAGGGAGCTGCACTTAGGAACTAAGACTGACTGAAGAAAGGGAGATTTACATTCCCAGTTTACTCATCCACTGGAGTCAGGCCGTTAGCAAGCTGGCCTGTGTATTCACGTGCATGACAAAACGTTAATCCCTCTTTTCTTGTTTGAGCATATGTATTCAAATTGGCAAAAAAATTGTGAGAAAATACCGATTTCTGGTGCTTTGGCTGGTTGAAACAAACAGGACTGGAAACATCTGGCAACTAGACTCATAAATTCAGAAGGGTCGTTTTGTGTATGTCCCTGTTTTGCATCATGTTTCAATTATTAGAGACAGGGACATCTACTGAAAATTTAAAAAGAAAAACAAAGGGGATTTAAAATCTCTTATAGGCCTCTTTTCAAGTATGGCTGAATATCTAATCTAAGTCCTTTATAATTGAAGCCTTAGCCTTAAATGTTTTCTCTGATTTCCAAAAATGACTTTGCTGAATTTCTTTGCCTCCTGAGTAGATCTGCTCCTTAGAAAACTCATCTGCTAAAAGACATTCCTGTGGAGATAGACGTCCAAAAACAAAAACAGTAAACGTTAGAGGCATTTTTCCTGCTAAAGCCCCAGAGGCAACAATGTTATCTCTAAATCTGTAACACAAGCAAATTAATCTGATTTGCATGTCATCTGAACAGAGAATGGTTTTGGATAGCTCTGGATAGTGTAGTTAAATGTTGGCCTATAAAGGAGAAGAGAAAGTATGTTTAAATAATTTTTAATGTAAAAGAGTAAAAGTAATGGAAAATGTACAGATCTTTCTTTAAATAAAAAGTATCTACTGTTCTATCACAGTGATATAATACATTATAAAAGTGTACAGCCTAACTTGATAAAGCAACGGGCTTAAAACTCTGTTTTTCTGGAAGAGAATATAACTTCGGATCTTAAACATTCTCAGGGATCTATAACAGCCATGAAAATATTCATTGGTCACTGTACCTAGAGCTTAAAATAAGTCACGAGTGTGGGTGACCGATGAGAGCCCTACACATTTTACCTTGCGCTGTGCCTGCCTACATGTTTAATTTATGTAGAGCCCTTTTGGGAATATTGTCGGTTTTTGCCAAAGACACATTTTCGAGTTCAGCATGTCTTTCATCAATGTTATCACTTAAGGAAGTGGTATGACTGTTATATCAATATTTTATATAAACATAGGTCATTTCTAGTGACAAAAAGAACTTTAATCGCTGAACCTGAGCTTCATTTGATTTTATTTATCTGAGGACAGCTTAGTATTCCATTGAGTTTCAAACTGGATTTAGTTTTTCACATATAAACATCTTTTAAAAAATCACTTTTTACCATTTTCCAGATTGATTCCCACTATCAGCACCCCCACCTCTTCTCTCCTAAAAAAAGGTTTGTTACCAGGCGAATTGCAATCTGCCTTTGTAAACAAAAACAAATTTAATAATTAAAAAAACACATTGGTGGGGCTGGCCCAGTGGCGCAGCGGTTAAGTTCACACATTGCGCTTCTCAGTGGCCTGCGGTTTGCCCGTTCAGATCCCGGGTGCGGACATGGCACCACTTGGCAAAAAAAGCCATGCTGTGGTAGGCATCCCATGTGTAAAGTAGAGGAAGATGGGCACGATGTTAGCTCAGGGCCAGGCTTCCTCAGCAAAAAAAAAAAAGGAGGACTGGCAGTAGTTAGCTCAGGGCTAATCTTACTCAAAAAAAAAAAAAAAAATATTGGCCCAGGGCTCCTAATGTATTTGCTCCAAGAGAGAGAGCACTAGGGAGAAGTCTTGCTTCCTTTGATGACCTAATCTCAGAGGTCATGCAGTGTCTCTTCTGCTTTATTTTATTGTTGAAGGCAGTTATAAAGTTCTGCCCAGCTTGAAGGGGAGAAAAAATAGACTCCACCTTTCAGTGGGGGAGTGTCAATCTTACATTGTAAGAAATGCATGTGGGATGGGTTATACATTGGTCCAGGCTTTTTTGCAAAATACAATTTGCCATCCCAAGGACCCTAGCTTGCTAAATTTAAGCCCTCACTTTCCTTCTTGGCTGTTACCCTTGTGCAGTGAACAACCTTCGTAATCATACATGGCGACTTTACTTAGGGGGTCAAGAAGGCCTTTGTTTGATACCACTTATCCCACTCTTTAGCCACATGATTTAGGAAAGTTATTTGCAATTTCCAAATCTAAATTTCCCTACAGTATTGCAGTGAAGATTAAATGAGGAAATATATTGAATGTGAATAGTATAATGCTCAATATAAATTTCCTGTTACCTTTGTATGTACAACTCTATTAGGTTGAACCATATGAAACTGCCATCTTTGGAATTAAAAAGGACCCAGTATTGTCAATTTCGTATGGTCCAACCTAATACATTTTTAGTAGATAAATAATTGGTAAAATATTTTATTTTGTTAAATCACGATATCCTCAAATTGCATAGAAAATGTGTCTTAAGCTATTTCTGACTTTAAATAGAGACTAATAATGAGCTTAAGTAATACTAGAAAATAAAATAAAATAAAAACTGGTTGGAGGAATTGCTCATTTGCCTTTTAGTTCCCCAAATCCATTATGGATAGGATGATCCATAATTCATAAGCGTGTGAGAGCCTCTTCTATTATTATCATGTTTTTAATTGGGCTGAGGTTGATAGTTTACATGTTGGTTAGACAAGGAGAATCATAAATTTGCTACTTTTTTCTTGTCTCTTTTTTCCCCCCTAAACTTAAGTTTCCAAACAGCTTACTCTATTCTTGATTAAAACTTTTGCCTTATCTACATCCTTTTGAGATCCGCCCCTCAATGGCTAAAAGGCCAATTGTTAGCTCAGTTTTCCCTGTTCTGGGCATCAAGATTTGAACTCATATCTTCAGAAGTGACAGATCAGCCCATTAATCTGTTGTACCTTCCCTGGCTCTCTGCCCAGTTTTGCACATTTAGAATGATTCATAGTATTAAAATTTTCTACATTATTCAGCATTGGCAATCCATCATCACAGCAATTATACACCTAGCCTCCCATCAGTCCAAATGGGTTTGGATAATGAAGCTTCCCCAAAGCCTCTCCATTTCAAAACCATGTTAAAGAAAGGTACAGAATTCGCAAAGCCATATTGGAAGCATAATATAAAGGCAGGAAGCTTCTCTCTCCTGTAAGTTTTTTTTTTTTTATTTAAGAGCAAGAGGAAGAAATAAAATGCTGTCTGTTGTCACTTCTTGAAAAGAAAAGGATAAGTAAGAAAAAAATGGAAATAGGGAAAAAATGAAAGGTAACGTTTTATTCTTACTTGATACTTTGATGTTTCTGTTTACATTGAGACATTATCAATTACTTGAAGAGTCATCTTTTGTTGTTGCATTGATAAGGTGACCCATCATCAGTGAACAAAAGAAATGCCAAAAGAGTCACATTGATTCATTTAGGGAAGAACAAACGCCCCCTGAAAGTTCAGAGTCCATCATGGCCGGTTCTTGGTGAGGTTTGTCATATCTGTAGTTCTCTCGCTCCGCACTCTTTTCCCACAAAGCATTCTCAATAATTAGATAAACAAATTGAACAGTAATAATTTTAGTCAGTTACATTTAGGGTGATCATACATTAAACTTGCCCAGAATGTTCTGGTTTGCTTCTGTTATCCCAGTAGCCTATCTGATTATTACCCCTTTGCACTCTCAAAATTATCCCAGTATGGACAATAATGTATAAAATATCCCCCTATCCTTGAAAATTATGTTATCTTCTTACATTGAAGCAGAGAAATAGAGAGAGAGATCCATTCATAACCAAAGTAGATTAGATGTCTTCAGTTAAATGGATCTCTGTATTGCTGATAAAGAATCATAAAAATAGGTTTATCATAAGCAAAGAGGATTTATAATAATATTTTAACAATCCACTCAAAAATTAGTAATGAAAGGACAAGAGGTAATGTTTTCATTCCTTTGACACTACTAAGATACAATTAATGAATAATGCAAATCACAGTTAAATAGTCGCTGAAGTCAAACCCTTTAGTTAAAACTTTTCCTTTCTTCTAATTACTGATTGATATTTCCATTCTCTCTCTAATAACCCTAGCAAATGACCTCCAACTCTATTTGAATATTACCGGTCACATGGAATTTATACCACTTCTGGAATTCTCCTAGGTAGCTCTAATTAGTAGCACATTCTTTCTTGTATTGAGTTGAAATCTGTGTCCCCATAACTTATATTTATTATTCCAAATTCTGCATTCTAGTCTTTTTCCTACAAAGCAATCCTTAGAAGTTTGAAGTACTCAGTCATATCTTTTAGGAGTCACTCTTCCTGGTTGAACACCTTATTCTGACTTTTTTTTTGGTTTTCCATTTTTCTATTCTTTTTTTCAGTGCCACTGGATGAGATTCAGTTTGTTAACGTTTCTCCTGAAATGCCATACTCAGCTCTACAGATGGTTTTGTGAAGCTTAGGTGATAAATTTCTGTTCAGGTAGCAAAGTGTGTGTGATATAAAAAAAGAGTTACTTAATAACATTGATTTCATATTACAATATTCTAGCCTCAATGCTGAGAATTTCATATTAATTCTTAGTCAACACTAATTCTAAGAGGTGATTGTAGCAATTTCCCTGTTATTTTTGTTGTTGGTGCAGTCAAATCAATTCCAACTCCTAGCAACCCTGTGTACAGCAGGGTGGAATCCTGCCTAGTTTTATACAACATCCTCTCACCTTCCAGCGCTATATCAGACAACACTCCACTTTATGGCCAGTTTTTTCGGAAGCGGGTGGCTAAGTCCTTCTTCCTAGTCCGTCTTAGTCGGGAAGCTTTGCTGAAACCTGTCCACCATGGATGACCCTGCTGGTATTTGAAATACCGGTGGCATAGCTTTCAGCATCACACCATCAGGCAGCAGCCACATTGTGACAACCAACAGACAGGTGGTGTGCTTCCCTCACCGGGAGACAAACCTGGGCCTTGGCGGTAAGTGTGCCAGTATCTTAAATACTAGACCGTCATTCCTTATTATACAAAAGAGGAAATTGAGCTAAGAGAAATTAGATAAAATGGCTAAGATCACTCATGTAAGAAGTTACATAGAATATAGGACTCAAATCTAGATCTGCCTGGTTCTAAAGCTCAAACTTTTAACCATCCTCAACTTACACACATTCTTTTTTCAGATTGAGTACGTTTCCATTAAATTCCTTATTATTAGAATGATTAGGTTTTCCCTTTTTTTTAAATCTTGTTAGGACTTTTGAATTTAACTTCTCTCATCCTGCATATTGGACACCTCTTGTAGGTTTTTAATTTTTTTTTTTTTTTTTGCTGAGCAAGATTTGCCCTGAGCTAAGATCTGTGCCAGTCTTTCTCTTCTTTGTATGTGGTTTTCTGCCACAGCATGGCTGACTAGTGCTGTACATCTGCACCTGGGATCCAGATCCATGAACCTGTGCCGCCAAAGTGGAGTGTGCTGAACTTAACCACTGTGCCATGGGACCGGCCCCTCTTGTGGCTTTTTGTCACCTGCACATGTGTTCAATTTACTGCAAATGTCCTTATCCATATTCCCCAGAACCACTGGGAAGATGTGGAGAAAGTTAGAAGACCATTTATAATAGTGAGAGATGACGAGTATCTGGACAAAGACAGTATCAGTGAGAATGGGTTCCACTGGGTTGGTACTGATCAGGTATGGAAGGTGAAAGAGGCAGAGGGGCCAAAGCCATCTTCAAGGTTTATAAATGAGATGAGGTGATGCTGATGCCAGCAACAAGGAATAAAGGAGGCACAGGCTGGTGATTGTTAGACAAACTCAGATTTGAAAGAGCTGAGGTTCAGTGCATGCAAGACCTCCAGATGGACATCTTCAGGATGGCGGTGGCCATGTGGGGTGATATCGGTCTCATTTAGGACTAACTTTATGGTTTTATGGGTGGGACTGAAAGTAAATTCTTTTTTTCCCTCCAAATAAGTGGGCTTTTGCATGCGGAAAGCAGACCCTTTGGGTATGGGTCAAACACAAACTTTAACATCCTTACCTTTCCTTCATAGGGAAGAGAGGGTTACAGTTACTCACCACGCCAAACCGAATGGCTCAAACCAGTAGCAGAACAAGATTCATTGGCAGTGGGAGTGGAAGGGTGGCAAGATGCTACTGGGTCCTTCTTTCTTCTGGTTAGGAGATAAACACACTTTCTCTCATCAAGCTCAACTGTAGCATTATGGTGGGCACATCTCCTGTTGTCACCAACTTCCTTGAATAGAGAACCACTGTGTCTTGTCTCTTCTGAAACCACTGGATACAGTCTTATCTTTTATTAAGAAAGGTCAGACTTACCAGTCACAAAAAGCAAACTCATCTTTTTATGATCTATAGCAAAAAAGTCACATTCTCACATTTTAAATGTAGTGTCATCTGTACTATAAAAATGTTAAATTAGCCAAACTTCAGCTACTTTGGGGTGTAGGACGTTGACTAAAGAAAACAAGTCTCATTCAAAGAGATATTCACTTGGAGGGTCTGGTTGGGGGATGTGGAGCGGGGGTTGATCTCTAGAGGGAATTATTGTAATGTTCCTATACCAAAACAGGGACTGCAGTTTAAGAAGAAAAAAAAAAAACTCCTGGCTGGAGATAAAGATGTAGAAATACTTAAGAATGTTTGAGATTATCTGGAGCCATGGGACAAATGGAACCAAGTAGGGTTGGAAGAAAAGATGGCAGATAATATAATCCTGGAAGATAAAAAATTGGGAACAGAGAGAAGAATAGGAGTGATGAAAAAATAATAAAAGAGAAAGAAGTTGTCAGAGAAGTAGAAGCATCAAAAAAAGCAAACCTTATTAGTCAATTTTGACAGGCCTTTTTGATCCTCGCTTGCTAAATATTTCCACAGCTTCTCTCTTCCTTTTTTTTAAAAAAGATTTTATTTTTCCTTTTTCTCCCCAAAGCCCCCCAGCACATAGTTGTGCATTTTTTCAGTTGTGGGTCCTCTTCCTTTTTTTTTAACTAATGAAAAATTTCAAACCTTAACTACAGTTCTTTTTCTTGTATAATATTGACACAAGCAAAAATGAATTAAAAGAGAATAAATTTGAACTCATATGTTGATACATTCTTGCATTATCAACCCTAACTACTCGTGTTTTTGGTGTATCAAGAGTTTCTCATTTTAAACCTTCAGTTTTTCAAAATAAATTTTCAAAATAAATTTGTAATTATAGCAAAATGCTTGTTAAAATATACCCCCAAAAGAAAAAAATAAATGCAAACACAACAAAGACATCTCATTTATTTTCACAAATCTATATTTCTTTTAAGACACTCTCACTAAAATTTCCAGAAAATCCAATGAAGGATCTGCTGGAGATTTCAGTGATGAGAGATTAGGGACAAGTCTGAAATTTCAGCTTCTGAAGTCACAACTGATTTTATTGTAAGAAATTTTAGATACAATTTTAGATTTAATTTAGAATTATAAGAGTTCAGTTTTTTATTGAAGTTGAGAAACATTTTGATAAAAACAGTATTCCATAGAAGTCCAAGTGACAATTACGCGAACAATTAGCTCTTGCGTTGTCCCACACGGGCAGCTATGAGCCGTGCAGTTAAATGGTGAGCTCTGAATATGCCACAGCTGCAAGTGCTGCTGGCAAAGCAACCTGCTTTGTATGTAGTTATGTTTACTGGCAATTCTTGAACTGCCATAAACAAGGGAATAACAACCGAGTAGAGGGCAATGTTTCAGCGTGGCAGGGTAATTACGGAAATAGTGCTACCAATAAAGTATGGCAGCTCACAACTTCATATCCTCTGTGGAAGGAGGCTTGCGGGGAGGGAGATGGCCATTGAAAAATGGAGGGGGCAAAAAAAAGGCCTTAAGTTTTGGTTTTGTGCCATCCTTTTGTGATGTTCATGCCTTTCCCTTTTTTCACCTGGCACCTCCAGCTGGTGAGGGATTGGGGAACATTAATCTCTAAAATGAACGGTCATTCAGTAGCAGTGGGCTACGCATAAATCACCCAGTTGACTCTCAGGAGACATAAAGCTATTTTCAGAAAGGTCACCTTAAAATTTAGCCATCATTATGTGAAGAAAGCAATCACGTATGATGTTGTCAGCAAATGAAGGGACATTTATTTGCCTATAATAATAACTACCTCATTGAGTTGTCGCTTGGAGACAAAATTATGCAACACGGGCAAAATAGTTTATTTAGTGAAACAAACTAAAACAATTACTCTTTAATGAAACAAACTAAACATAGTAGATGTACCTAAAAGGTAGTTCACAGGAGTGTGGGAAAATCATTTTGACTTGATTCTCTTCTCTGTCACTTATTTTGAGCCTTAGTTTACATATTTGGCAAATGAACCTAATAATATTACACAGGATTGTTGAGAAAATTAGAAAAAATGTGAGTGAAATGCCTAATACATTTTATGGCAAGTAATCGGGTCCCCATAAATGAGAGAGGGAATAAAGAAGCGAAGGAAGAAAGGAGAACTGGGGAGAGAAGTAATGTCTGTGTGCCTAGATGGTGTGCCTCTTCTTTCTTTTTTAGTACCATAAAAGATCTAACGATACAGAACTGTTTTGGGGTAAATTGTCATGAAGAGAGTACATTAACTCAAATTGTAAAGATTATAACAAGCAGAGATTCAGAGGAAAATATTGCAAATCGGGAAAAGGACAAAATCTATGCCACCCAATCACAAAATTCCAGGCCTACAAGGAGAATGGTGGTAACCCTGTAGGGCACGAATAGGCAATTAGCATGGGAGGAGGAAGGTTGAAAACTGCAGAGAGGTCAAAAGATGAAGGAAAGAGTTTGGATGTAATTTGGTAAACAGAATATAAGGAGGCAGAAAAGGTTTGGGGATAGGAAAAATCAAAATGATACCATAGGAGAGATTTTGTTTGGCGAGAATGTGAAGAATGAATTATGAGAGAATCTGAAAGCAGGCAAGGCCATTTATAAGAGATCATATCAGGGCCAAAGCTCACAATTGTGATGCCTTTGCCAAACCCTTGAAATCACAGGCATAAAAAAGAAAATAAATACGAATATTTATGCCAGTAACTAAAAGTTAATATTTTTTATTATAAAAAGCATTTAGAATTAAACTTGTTGAGATCTAAATGTGAACAATATAGATTTTTTTTCCATTTCTCTTTCAGTTAAAACATCCAAGTGGCTGTGTCTTACATATTTATACTAAATATGTAGTAACAGTTTAAGAGAAGATACAGAAAAGTCACACCTCAAAATGTGTTTAACTGTAAACACAGTTATTAACAGATATCAAGGTTATACTAAAAGAAATTGTACAAACATCCTTCATTTATCTCTAGGGACTTAAAAACTTTTGTGTTGGCTTGAGTTTCTTTTTTTTTTAGGGTAAGTAGAAGTAAATGCTGACACATCTTTGCCATGTGACACATGGCATTCCTTTGCTTTTGTTTTAGCTTATTTCAGTAGTTCTCAAATATTAGGGAGCTTAAAATTATTATAGAGAGTTGTATATACAGACTCGTGTACATTTTGTAGGAGATTTAGGGGATTCTCAAGAATAATTTTGGCCATAAGGGATTTGCAGTACTCTAACTTGATAGCATAACCTGGATAGGTGCCATTGGCATGTGATTTGAAAGAATTCAGAAAATAATATTTAAAAATTCGGGGCTTACTTTGTAGGATAACTTGTAGAGTATAGGCCATTTTGTATTCGAGATTCTAGGTGAATAATGCCAGTACTCTATAAATGTTAATTGATTTTTTAAAAAATTCATCAAATATCCTTATGTGAATGCTGTGATATAAATGTAAAGCAGAGCTATCAGGTTAGAGAAGCAACGTTGTAAAATAACTCAAAGTCGCTGAAGATGCAAGAATTTAAATATAAGAAATGGATCCTGCCCTAGGAAGGAAACAAAATGAAAACCAACTCAAATTGCAGTCTCGCTACAGGTTTTTGGTCACACAAACATTAGATTTCCTGCTTGATCCTGAAATTTCCCATTTGACACAAATGTATATCAAAGCAGATTAGTGTAGATAGACATCATATTTCTTTAAAGAAGACTGGCAAAGGACTTAATCCTCAAGTAGCAAGTTTGAAAACACTAGTTATTTTGTTATAGCCTGTTGTTTTTGTGTAATTCAGTGACAGTTTAGCATTGATACCCACTGCTGGCCTTATGTTCGCGCATCTGCTGTGTGAAGAAAACATTTTTCCCTTAAAGTAGCATCCGCCATACTAATTGTTTCCCCTTTCAGTTCATGTTAAGCATTAGATGAGCAATTTGTCTCTCAAGGCATGTACATGAAATCATGTGACTAAAGCAATGGCTTCCTTTTCAATAGGATTCAAAGAGTTTGTTTGTGGCTCTAGGACACTGTGATCACCTTCCATCTGTAGTACTTGTCGCTATTAAATCTGACCCAAACTGAATCTATACAGCTCAAACGAAGCAGTTCAAATATGCAATACTCCATCAATCGACTCTTCTGTCTACGTGACACCGATGTGACTGACTAGGATGAAAATTATCTGTTACTTGTTTGTGTGTCATATAGACACCATTAACAAGATACAACTATGACATTCCTTTAAGCATTTTTATGTTTTAAACTCCTGAGAACCATATTTTAGAGCATTTCTGAACTGTTTCCATTGTCATTTCTCATTTGACTCGTATGTTGTGTTTTCCTTCATGTACAAACATTTGAGAAAGTCCTCATTATCTTGTTTTGTTATGTAACTGCATTCTGCTATGTTCACATACTGTACCAAATACGACTTCTGTCCTGTGAAATTTGTTCAGACTTTGTGACACAATATTTGGTCACTTTTGTAAATGTTCTGTCTGATCTTGAAAAAAAGGTACACCGTGCAGTTGTTGATTGCAGTGTTCTATATTTGGCAACTAGGTCCAATTTGTAAATTGTCTTGTTCAAATTTTCTTTTAAAAGAAATTTTCTTTTAAAAGAATATTAAATATTCTTTTAAAGAATAGCACTGTTTTGGTCCCCCTAGTACTATGAATGACCAAAGACTCTAAGCCACCATTTTCTGCTTGGTTTCTAGGCCTCTCAGCACCACCACTCCCCACCTCCACTGGCACAGATGAACGCAGAGGAGAAAGCCAAGCTTACTGCAACACAATCTCTTTCTTTCTAAGATCTTGACCCTTCAAGGTTGGCTGCTTTGGCTACTCAAACAAAGATTTAAAGAAAAAATGTCTCTTGCTTTTGTTCTATTAGAACAGATGTGTGCAAGATATGTTAATATCCTTAACCATTTATTCTCTCTTCCCTACTCCACCTTTTGGGTTAATGTTTACTTTTGATTCTTCATGTATTTTAAAGGCAACAAGACAGTATTATTGTTTGATGCAATCAGTATTCATTTAGATTTATGTATATGTTTAGTCTGTTTATCCTTTTATGTTCTTTACTTCTATCATTTCCCTCCTTGCTTCTGGGATTATTTTCCTTCTGTCTAAAGAAGTCTTTTTAGCTTTTCTTTTAATGTAGGTTTATGATTGACAAATTCTCTCAGTTTTTCTTTTTCTGAGAACACCTTAATTTTACCTTAATTATTGGAAGGATATTTTCACATGATGGCAGTTATTTTCTTTCAGCACTTTAAATATGTCACTCATTTGTCTTCTGGTATATATCCATTTCTGCTGAAAAGGCAGCTGTCACTCACCGTGTGCATTTTTAAAGATAATGTGTCTCTTTTCCTTCAATTGCTTTTGAGATATTTAAAAAATATTCTTTGGGTTTTCACAAATTTTATGATGATGTGGTTAGGTATGGATTTCTTTGCGTTTTCCCAGCTTTAGTTTATCGCCCTTTTGGCATCATTTGCTTGGGATCTTCCTTCAGTTTGGGACACTCTTGGCTAATATTTCTGTAAATATTGTTTTGGTCCTATTTTTTTTATGAGATCCCAATTGTACTGCTTTAGACTTTCACCTTTCTTAAATGTCTCATGTTCTTTTCTGAAAGTTTCAGATTGTTTTTCCAGTCTTGAATCTAGAAACCTATTGACCTCGAGTTCATTAATCATCTCTTCTACCTTTTATAATTTTGTTGTTAAACTCATCTCTCAAATTCATGGTTTTAGTTATTCTACTTTTTAACCTAGAATTGTGATTTGATTTGCTTTTATAAATACCAGTTTGCTAGTAAAATTCTTTATCTTGTCATTTATTTTCTTACTTATCTCTGCTATTTTAAAATCTATATCTGATTATCTGGATCACCTGGGAATCTGATTTTATTGGTCTTTTTTCTCTTGGTTTTTGGTCATTTGTTCCTGTCTACTGGCCATTTTTCATTGAACGTAGCAAAAATTGTTTAAGCTCCGGATTTTATCTTTCCAGAGAAGATTTGCTTTCCTTTTGGGAGACTGTTAGAGCAGGGATAGGTGACCTTCATCAGTTAGGGACTGAGATCACTCAAGGTTGAGTTTCATTCTTTGTGACATCTGGTTTATTTCTGTTTTGTCCTCCTGACTAGCATACAACTCATCATGAGTATTGACTAAATGCCAACATTCTTTCCCATAGCTCCTCCTCCTTCATGATCTTTGAGTTCCAATTTTGTCTCTGGTTCTGCTTAGCTTTCTAGCCACTTAGGAGCCACTTTTTGTTTGACTTACTAATTCTTGCCTCATAAATAAGAATCAGCAAATTACTTGAGGTAAAATCAATAAAGAATAGCACTGTTTTGGTCCCCCTAGTACTATGAATGACCAAAGACTCTAAGCCACCATTTTCTGCTTGGTTTCTAGGCCTCTCAGCACCACCACTCCCCACCTCCACTGGCACAGATGAACGCAGAGGAGAAAGCCAAGCTTACTGCAACACAATCCCTTTCTTTCTAAGATCTTGACCCTTCAAGGTTGGCTGCTTTGGCTACACTCGGATGCTCTCAAACAAAGATTTAAAGAAAAAAGTCTAGGGGCTGGCCTGTGGCCGAGTGGTTAAAGTTCTGCACACTCCACTCCAGTGGCCTGGGTTTGTGGGTTTTGATCTCAGCATGGACCTGCTTCACTCTTAAGCCATGATGTGCAAGCGTCCCACATAAGAAAAATGGAGGAATATTGGTGCAAATGTTAGCTCAGGGGTAATCTTCCTCAAGTGAAAAAAGAAGAAGATTGACAGTGGATGTTAGCTCAGGGTGGATCTTCCTTACCAAAAAAAGAAAAAAAAATTTTTTTTTAATCTGGATTTCATATTTATTCTTAGTAGATGGATACTGACCTGTATCAAACTACTTCATAGTAATGAGAAATGGAAATCTGCCAAATTCCTAGACAGAATACAGGCTCATAAGAATTATTTTTAGCCATAGCATAGAGGAGAGGCTAAAGAAGCAACAACGAAAAAGTAGAAAAGGGGGAATAAAATAGAAAAATAGAAAAAATATTTCTTCAAAATATATTTGTGGTAGAAAAACTTAATCCATGTTAACTTTTGTCAGTCCTTGGATGATGATTATGCATCAATTTTAAAAAAAATTTATGTCCAAGGCACCATATGAAAAAGATAGATAGGGAGAATTGTGCAAAGCAGGAAGGAATTTCCAGTCTCTAATTCCCAAAGTTCAAGAAAATAATTCCCCACGTATATATGAAATGTTTGTGTCAGTTCCTAGACCTGCTAAGCCATTTTGAATGAAGTGAAATAAGATTTATTGCTACTACATCTCTGAAGCTATAAAAAAAAGAAAAGACAATTGTTAATTTTAGTTCGATGTAATTCTGAGTCAGAAAAAGTTACCACTTTTGTTTTATACAAATAAATTTAACAAATCACTTATTTATATTGCCTAAGAAATACAGTAAACATTAACTCATTTAACAAAAGAAGAAACAGTTACACTTGAAACTAATATAATGTTATATGTCAATTATACTTCAATAAAAAAAGAAGATAGTTAAATGCTATCACAAATTCAAATAGAGGTGACAAAAATTTGAATCACCTGAAACTATATTTATTTGGGTAATGCTAGAGAAAACATTTATTCTTTCTCCTCTAACACACTTTGAAAGCAGTAGTCAGACTGGGGAATTTAAATGCCATTCTCTACTAAAAGGAATTGCAGCTCCTTAGAGAAATGGCTAATTCAAGTGTAGGGCAGAAAACAAAATAAGTCTGGAACATATTGTCATACCAGAAAGCAAGGAAGCCTTGATAGACTATTAGGGTCTCTTCAAAAAGGCTGAGTAATCAACCTGAATAGGTTCTTCTAATCAAACATTCAAAAATTTGAGCATCAGTAAGAATAACAACTGGAATATGTCTGCATCCATAAGTTTATAATGGTACTAAATACAAAAGCAAACAAAAACCCACTGTTCCTTTTTGTAAGATGCTAGAGAACAAACTCAATATTTTGAAAACTGGCAAATGAAAGAAAACAATCAAGTATTTTTCCTGCATTTATTATGTAAACTGTGCCTCAAGGTAACCAAATAGTTGATAAGGGAAGAACGTTACTCTTTGCTCAAGTATTTCAGCTAATAAATAAATAAGAAATGGTAAGATTAAGATATCACTATTTTGCAAACTAAAATGAAATCATTGATCTAGGCAATGATAATCAATGATTGGTAACGTTTCAAAAAGACACATTACATACTTCTAGATGGAAAAACACATATGTAATTTTTCATGGGAGAAAACCATACTACCTATGATGTAGTCTTACCCCCCCCACCCAAAATCAAACCTGAATCTCATCAATCCTCTAGATATAACTTAATTACCAATTTAGAGAAAATACAGGGGACAGAGTTACCTGCTAACTCTGCAAGAGGACACAACAGGAATATCCAAACTGTGGGAACTGTATGGGAAAACATTCTGTTTTATGCAACAAAAATGTATAAGGAAAACGGAGGGATAATCTATATGTTAGGAGATGATTAAGAAACCTATCTGTAAACAGACTTTATTTAGATCCTAAACGTAAAGGATTAAAGTATCTTAATAAGAAAATTGGGGGAAAGTTAATATTGAGCAGATATTTGATGACATTAAGGAATTATTATTAAATTATTTTAGGTATAATATTGGTATGTAGTTATATGTTTTTGATGAGTCCTTATCTTTTATGTATATAAGATGACATATTTACAGATAAAATGATATATTTTGGATTTCCTTCAAAATAATCTGTAATGAGAGGAATTTGTAGAAATATAAATGAACCAAAATTGGCCATGAGCTCATAATTGTTGAAGCTATGTGATGGGTACATGTGGCTTCATTATACAATTCTCTCTACAGTATGTCGACATGCAAATAATCAGAAGAAATATGACACTATATATTATTTTAAGCAAAGTAATAGGTAGGAGGCATTTAAGAAAATAATTTGAACAGCCCAATTTTTCTGCAGGAAACAGATCTTGCATATAAAATTGCTTTTCTGAAAGCCTTACATTTGTCATTACCAAGATGGTTTTCATAAAACAATATGTCATGTTGTCTTGAGTAATCCAGTTCAATAAACATGGGCAATTTATAATCCAAAGGAGGGAGAAACACTTAGACTACTTTACTACCCACAAATACTCTAATGGGGATCAATCACACCCAATTAAAACGCAAGGAATTATGAATCTTTAATAGGTTTATCATGAGATAATTCAGCTGTTAAGTCCTCTTTAGGTTCATGCTAGGCAGGCTCTCTCAAGCTGGAAACTAATCATCTTCATGACATCATTTTCAAAGAGGCTTTGCGATTTTTGTTTGAAAAGGGCACAAAAGGGCTTTGCAATTTGCACCAGAACTAAATTTCTCATGTATTTACCTGAAACTTTCAAGCACTGTGCTGCTCATATGCGTCCATGTTTACATTAAACAGAATAGTTTTGATAACATGAATTAATGACTCTAAATAAACTTAACCACCTGACTTTTGTATGGTATATGTCCCTTTATTAGCTTAACCTAACCCTTCTCCATGGCCCTCACTTAATCTAGAGGTCATAGTAGAAGCTACTGCTTATTAAAAATAAAACTAAAATGGCACACCAGATTTGAGCCTTTTCTCCTTGATCTCTGTAACATAATGGTCGAGAGAGCAGACTTCAACATCAGGCCTTCTGGTGTGACATCTTCTAGGTGAGCAGTCTCAGCAAGCTCTCCACGCCTACTTGTCTTCATCTGTAAAATCGTAATAGCGCCTTCTTTGTGTATTTATAGTGAGCGTTAAATGAGATATTAGAGGTGAAGCATTTTAAACAGTGCCTAGTGCGTGAGTGCTCTCAGTAATTGCCTATTCGTGTAGAAAAACAGTAGTAGGGTAGGAAAACAGAAATCTTTTCTTCTGTGGCTGAAACACATGATTTACAAAGACCACAGTAGAATGATGCTTTCCTTTTTCATACTCTGCCAGGGCAAAGCCTTCCCTTGCCCTGTGTGTGTGTGTGTGTGTGTGTGTGTGTGTGTGTGTGTGTGTTTAGTGTGTTTGGTGGGGAGGGTCATGTGTGGACATACAAATGCATCTGTTGCTTATTGGTTTTGAAATACTCTGAGAGGATGGAAGAGAAGAAGGAAGGTTCTAGTCATATTGTTTTTGGCAAGAATATTTTCTTCTATACTTTTTAGGTCTTCTCAACATTTAAAAGCAACTTTTTGCAGTGTTAAGAGGAATAGTCAAGGAGTCTTGTTTGAAACAGTTTGTGGAATCCCAATGGCCACCTCCTCTTCATTGAAGTTTTCTCTGCATTGCTAATTTTTTTCCACAAACGTCTGTTTAGAAAAGATTTTTCTCCTAGCTTTTCCTTTCACTCTAGCTATGGCATATATTTTTTGTAATATAATTATACTTGTATAATGAGTATAAATAAGTCATTAAGATTCACAAACATAATGCATAATTAATTGATGTGATTACATAAGAAATGAGCACACAGAATACATATTTGTATGTAAGTCTATTCAACGACCCTAGGCACTAAAAACTCTAGAGTTTAGTTAGCACGGTGAGAAGCAACCCCACTTATTGATGCCTACAGCCAGATGCAAGATGTTACTAATGAAGAAATTTCTCATACTGTTTCTACAAGTGTAAAAAGTTAGTAGTTTTGCAGGTGCCTTCTAATTTTAACAAATTTATAAAAAAGGTATAATGATTTTGTGCAGTGAGGTGATACTCTAATTTTAGCCTGAGATTATCACCAAATTTCAAAACAGTTGATAATTTTTATAAAAGATCTATTCTGATGTTTTATATCAAGTCCAAATTGCTTTTGTTTCTCAAGGAGATATATACTTAAGGTAGTTTGTTAATTTCTGAATAAGTCTCCCTTTTTTTTTGTAATCTAAGAAATAAATTTCTACACTCATTTTTTCATTCATTCATCTATTCAAATATCTACTAGGCCCTGTGTGGTGTGCCCACGTATGTGTGTGTACCAACACATACACGTATCTGCACCCTCAAGGTCTGGATATGTAATGGTGAGTATGGCTAATATGATATATGCTTATTTATCATATTTCTTTTTTCTTGCATGAAACCGTGAAATAAGATGGACCACTTAACATTGTATTCAAAATACATTTTGTTCTGTAAGTACAAATAACTCTTCTAAGAAAAGTCATTGGATCATATTGTAAAGTCTCTTAAACTCTAATAACAGGACAGATGCTTAGGCAAATGAGTCACTTCCGTAGTTTCCCAAAGCTTAAAAGATTTATAGGAAACAAAGGCTCTACTTTTTCCATCTTATGTTACAGTGTATTACAAATACAAGAATGGAACAGCTCCTTCTCTCAAGAAAAGCATTTAAGTTTCTCATCTAAAATACTGAGAAATACCTTTCTCAGTCTCTGGTAAGGTACCCTGACTCACTCCTCTTCTTCTGGAAGATGGAAGAATATTGTTTTACTGATAACAGTTCTATAAAATTGACTTATTTGAGGTTGCCTGTTGGGGTGGCTAGAATACTGGCCTTATAAACCTGGCCCATTACTAGATATCTGGCACCATCTGGGCCAAGGGCCTAACTGTGCCCCTTGTTTGCTAAAGCTCTGCCCACACTTGCTAAAATAATTCCCTGTATCCACCATGGAACTTCTCTTGCCTGCTGCCAGAAACAAGACCTTCTGTGTACCTGTTTAGACTTCTTTCCATCATTACTTTTAAGTGAATTTTACACTATTTGTACCACCCTGGAAGATATTTCCCTCTTTCAACCTTAGCTAAGCCCCTAGTTTTGACAGTCATTATCATAAATTTGTTCTACAAAAAACTTCGAAGCAATCAAAGGTAAAAGATTGCCACATACTTTGTAACTCTGGGATAAATTTATAGGGGTGTGTTAAGGCTTATGCTATTGTGCCAGACCGCCAGGTTGGAGACCTAGCACCACCACATCCTAGCAGAGTGACTTTGGGGAAATTACCTAAATGTTTTGTATTTCAGTTTTCTCGTCTGTAAAAAGATAGATAATAATAGTGGTTAGCTGATAGAATTATACGCGCTTAACGTAGTGCCTATGCATAAGAGCTCAAGAACTCTTAGTGTTATTGTTAGGTCCAGGGGTAATATTAAAAATATGTAACAACTTGTATGGGCAGGCATTTTCTTGCTAGGTTTGCGTGATAACTACCAAGGGCACCAGGTCATACTGTGGGGTCCATACCTCCCCCCTGGGGGGAAACTTGGAATTGGGGCTGAGTCACAATGAGATGGCAAGTCACAAGGTGGCACCAGAGCAGTGCATACTAGCTGAGTAAGCCTTCTGGAGTATCTTGAGGGAAGAAAGAGAAGTACACTGAAGGCAAGAGTGTGGGGGGCACTGATTGAAACAGGTACCTACCAGTCAGAAAGGATCCAAACCACAGTGCTGGCTCCTGGAGGCTCATTGCTATACCTGTAATTGCTGAATTGAGAGGATTTCTCATTGGATTGAGAGGATGTCTAAGGATGAGTGGGGCTCAGGGTAGTGACTAATCTGACCATACCTGAACACATGTGATATATCAGCCTTGATCATTCCCTAAGTTCTATTTATTAAGGCCATCATTACTTCAAAACAGACTTTGGGTCTCTAGTGTAGAATGAAAATTAGATACATAATGTGGACGACACTTAGTTTATTAATCCTTAGTAATTGGTTAACTGCACCGAAATCTCATTTGGATATACATGCTTATTTTTTTTTTTAAAGATTTTATTTTTTCCTTTTTCTCCCCAAAGCCCCCCGGTACATAGTTGTGTATTCTTCGTTGTGGGTTCTTCTAGTTGTGGCATGTGGGACGCTGCCTCAGCGTGGTCTGATGAGCAGTGCCATGTCCGCGCCCAGGATTCGAACTAACGAAACACTGGGCCGCCTGTAGCGGAGCGCGCGAACTTAACCACTTGGCCACGGGGCCAGCCCCTGGATATACATGCTTTAAATCCTATTTTTCTCCTGTAGTAAAATAACAGTCCTACAATAGGATGTGTAGTTAGATACTTTCTTTTTAAATATTGAAGAGAGTGTATTTAATCTTGAAGAGAATGATGGGATATTCAACTCAGAAAACACACCCATTTGGTTATATTAGCACAAACTCAGAACAAGCATTCATATGTAACCTCTGGCGGTGATAAGAGATGATCTAGGAACAAAAACTCTGAATGAAAATGCATTGTTTTCTGCTTCAGTGCATTTGTGCCCTGGGATAACCAGAAATAATTATTGAAACAAGCCTCCTGTTAATAATAATTACACTTCATTCTATGACAACAAGAACAAACAGCAATTATCTATAATTTCTCATTTGCAAAACGCTCTCATTATGCTAAGACTTCTTGTCTGTATTTGATAATATTATGTTATGTGTGTTGGAAAAACTCTATACCTTTCTTTTTTTTAATGTTTCAAACTATACTGTGCAATACTTGATTGATACAATGTAGGCTTAAATGATTCCTGTTTTAAGGCAAAACAGCTTCTTTGGGCAGCATAAGTTATCGAAGAAATAATGTCTTTTGGATTCCTTCAAAGAAGACAAAATAAATAGCACTTGTTCCTATATCAGAAAAAATTGTATTAGGAAAAGAGAAATAGAAATCAACCAGGCTGTCATTACAAATAGATTCTTAAAAAACTTAATATATATGAAACTTAATATATATATAAATGAAGAAGTATTTCCATTTTGATGCCTTTTTACATACTGATATGTTATCTTACATTCCTACTTTGCATAATCCTTAGTCTGCATTGCCTCAATAATTATGTACTTAACTTGAACACAATAATTTTATTATTCTCATATTTCTTCATGTGCATTATTGCGTTTATCTTGATAGATTATAAGCTCTTTGAGGAAAGGAATAATTTAATTCCCATTTGCTTCAGTTCTCCTCTATATTATTCAAATTAGTGGTTTGAATAACAGTTTAAAATTTTATGCTGCGAGTGGCTGTTTTTCAAACAACCAACTGGCTCAGTGGGTTGATTATTTTACCACACTGAGCACTAGTTTCCTCACCTAGAAAAAGAGAGATGATAATAATACGCAGTTCTCATGGTTTCTGAGAGTCTTGAGTGACATCACACGTGCAAAGCATTTAGCACAGTGTCTGGCACAAAATTAAGCTCTCGCTCAATACATGCTGTGATTTTATTCTCATAACTATACTTATGTCACGTTCTCTAATACCTAAGTCACGTTCTCTAGTTTCATTTTTATGAAAGACCAAATTGAATTAATTCTCCTTGATCCAGTCTAAAGCTAATACTACCAATGAAGTCTCTTAAATGAGCTCTGGTTGTGTAAGTAGCACTATATATAGACATAGTCCCAGTTTGAGAGTGACTTTAGATTTGAGAAAATGAAAGCAAACTATACTACTGGAAATATGAGTCAAGATTTCTGTCTTATAGCTATATTACTTCTTTGAAGAATGATGTAAGTTTTGGGCTATTTTACATGGTCCACACAATGTTGATGTTATATCTTGAAATCTGCCAAAGTAAAATGTTGCGTATTTGAGTTATGAATGAATCCTATTTGCTTCCTCCCTAGAATTTGGTTCCCAGAGCCAAATAAGCTTGGGCAATTTTCCAACTGATCAAACTAATTTTCAGTAGTATTGGTAGGCTACTTACTTCAAAAGTGAGGTACTATCTAAAATAATACCAGCTAATCTATTTAGTCCCCTATTCAATTCATGAAAAACAAAACAGTCTTAGATTCTTTATGTAACAAAGCATTTTCTTAAAGGAAAATAAAACTTTGAGTTAGAAGATTATCCTTTGGTGTTAATTATTGCTTGTTTGCTTGGAAAGTTTAATGCTATGGCAGAATTTCTTATAATTCCCGAAAAGGTAAGATCATTCTAAGAATATTTTAAAATCTAGAATATAAATTTAAGGTACCCCAAAAATGGCCAGGGATGGTTCAGTTACAGTAAAGCCTTGCTAATTCAGATGGTCTGATGGAAACTGCGCTGAACTACAGGACACTTTAAAGAAAACATAGATGTCTTTCTTTCAGCTATAACCAGCAGGTCAAAATAACAATTAATAACATAGTTGGTTAACGGGCTTAAATAAGGATTTGAATGCTGCATGCACTTAAATGATTGCCTTAGATAAGACCTAAATAAGTTATCTGCAACTTGTTTATAGGGATCATTTGGCCAAAGTTTCCTTCATAGTGAAGGAGATAATATAGTCAACTCTTATTTTCAAGCATCTTGAATTTATAGAAATAGTAAACATTTTAGAATAGTAAACAATAGTAAACTCTTGTCAATTTGGGACTTGGTGCTCTATCTTACAGAAAATCCAAAAAGTTCACCAAACCTGATCTCCATATTTAGAAACACTAATTTTATGCATCTAATATTTTTTTAAAGCAAATAAGAAACCAATATGTATATGTGATAAAAGAAAGCTGCTTTGTGCTAAAATAGAGCCCTAAAGTCTGAAATTTGATTCACTTTTCTTTCACCTCTCCTAACATGGTTTACATGTTTAATGCTCCAGGACTATAATTTAAGAGACCACTGGGATTAAAAACATAGCAATATTCTAGGTAAATATTTTAATTTCTATAAAATCATTTCAAGTTTGGAAACATAAGTAATTTTCTTTCCTTAGAAGCTTGATAGCATCATCAGAGAAAGAAAATGTGTGATGAGTTGAGAAGGCAAAGATTAAGAGAAACAATGTTTCTTTTCAAATAAAGAGTACCCAGGTTTAAAAAATAAACACAACTGAGTTTGAAAACTACATGCTAGTGCTCATAATTATTGGGTGGCGAGGATGAAGACTTTTGTGTTAATGAATGTGATTTATAGCCAGATGTAGAGATGTAGCTCCATTATCATGCCGTAGCACATCCATCATACGGCTGTATTGGGGTACTGCCTTTTAAGAGCTCTCTTGCCCACACTGATATCTGTGGAGCAATATACCCACTGAGATGTCATGGCTAATGGTCAAACTGGAGAGTTTGTGAGTTTGTTTTCAGTGCTTAAATGACCAATTCTCCCTGGGACAAGCTGCTTCAAGGCCCCAGCGTGGAAGGAGACAGTTCTTCAGGATTTTGTATTGATACAATCACAGCTAATGCCTGCAGGGTGTCAAGGGTGGGCGTTGCACACGCCATCCCACAGAAACCTTATAAAAGCGCCGATGCCGTCATAAGCAGCCCCAGGTGCTGCTCTCATCCGCATTTTATGGAAAATGATGCTTCTGTTAAATTGGTCACAGCAAGGTTGATCAGGCTAGTGACTTTATTAGCCATTTTGCCTGTGGCTTCTGCCCCCTACCTCCTGCCACCAAGGCACGGCCCTCCTCCAACTACTTGGAAAAAAAAATGTAATTCCAGGCATAAATGTATTACTGGTGCATTTGCCCCAAGGGTGAAAAGAAACCAGAGCAAAAACCAACCTAAGGACCTGAAGATTTCTATTTCTGCTTTTACCTTTCTCGCTCTGGGCAGTGTTTGCTCTCCCAGACCTTAAGCTGTCAAGGTAAATTTGAACAATTTGGAAAATAAGAGGGCAATGTTGAAACTGGAGATAAGTTTAAAATTTATGAGAAGTTAACTTCTAATACATTTTGTTAAATTAAAAAAAACTTGAATATAAATTGGAGTTACATATCTACTTCTCAGCCAGGATTTTAAGGTATTCATCAAGGGAAGAAATTTCTTAAATTGGGAAAAGATATATTCAGACCAATTAATAGTCCTGCTAATGACATATATAGTAACCCCCAAACTTGTTCTCTGAGCAAAATGACTGGGAAGTTTTATAAAATGTTTTGAGGAATGACATATTTGGCAGGTCTCACATCCGTTTGTCCTTTTGTCCTCCCTGAATACGACTCAGCCCAATATTTGATAAGCAGCCATTCTGAGGCCTGGAATCAGCTGGCCTCTGTAGAATGGCAACAACAATAGCTAAACATTAATTGAAACTTGAATTCTTTACATGAATTATGTCAATAACCAACATTTTAATAAATCTGTGAATAAGGTAATATGGGTATCTCTACTTTCAAACTAGAGTTTAAATGATCTTCTGAAGCTCACATAAATAGTAGTTGGAGATTTGGATATAAACCCAGGCAGGCTGACTCCAGAGTCAATGATCTTAAGCTGTATGTCACCTCTCCCTGATAGGAAGATGGGGTGGGGGGTGGTGGTCTCCTCACTGCAGATGGGTTTATCCCCCTCCTAGAGCCTATATAATCTGTTAATCAGATGTCAAGGTCAGCCTTTGGCTGTGTTCCTCAAGACATACACATATATACACATGTATATTCATCACATATCATGCATCTCTATATATTATCTCTACCATCTATTGCATGTATTTAAATTTAAATATTTATCTTTCTCACTTATATAGTGCTGATAATATCTTATTTCATGCTCGTTTAAAAAAAGCAGAGAGTATATTTTTACTCTCATTTTAAAGGTTAAAAAAAGTGATAGCACAGAGAGGATAAATGACTTGCCTACTCATTTCCCAGAGTTTCATTGTCAAATGGTTGATTTTCCCTTAAAAAATACACTGGGCTGGCCCGGTGGTATAGTGATTAAGTTCTCGGGCTCCACTTCAGCAGCCTGGAGTTCTGGGCCCAGATCCTGAGGGTGGACCTATATACCACTCATCAAGACATGCTGTGGCGGCATCCCACATACAAAAAATAGAGGAAGATTGGCACAGATGTTAGCTCAGGGACAATCTTCCTCAAGCAAAAAGAAGATTGGTGGGCTGGCCTGGTGGTGCAGCTGTTAAGTTCACAAGTTCCATTTTGGTGGCCCAGAGTTCACCAGTTTGGATCCCAGGTGTGGAACTACGCACTCCTTGTCAAGCCGTGCTGTGGGAGGTTTCCCACATATAAAGCAGAGGAAGATGGGCACAGATGTTAGCACAGGGCCAGTTTTCCTCAGCAAAATGAGGAGGATTGGTGGCAGATGTTAGGTCAGGGCTGATCTTCCTCACCAAAGCAAACAAACAAACAAACAAACAAAACGCACACACACACAAATATGGGGTCTTTCAGAATGCTTTCTAATTGTTATTAGCAGAGAGTACTGCTTTGACATTTCCTTAAAGATTATGCGTGAGATTAGCCAAAGGGAACAGAGGATGCCCTGCATAAACTAAAGGTTTGTGTCCTTCAAGTACGGTGAATGTTATTTCAATTTCCTTCTTTTTCAGGAACTATACGATCTTCACTAATTGTTTACTGATGTGCATAGGGTAACAATTACCTGTTTTGTAATTAATTATTTCCCCAATGATTAGACTATCAACCAGCCTAATTTAAACCTGCCCTTAATCCTTGACCAGGATACAGATTATTAGAATGAGTTTACACCAAATATGTAAAATTTACGTTACATGTGATAACAAAATATTCTGACAGATCAGCTTGGTTGAAACCATCATCTCAAGTTTCCATGCAGTTAAAAACCTAAATATCTTATTACTGATTCAGAAGAAGAAACATTTGAAATATTTAGAATTCCTGAGCTGAAGTTCACAGTCATATCATCATCTCTTGAGATTAATAAATGATTTTGCACTTGCTGCTGTCACACCGTGTCATAGTAATTTATAGAGTTAGAATCTTGGAAAAATTAGAGTTCAGGGGTTTTCTTTTAAAAGGCAGAGTCTGGCTCTTCTAATCCTTCACTCCACAAAGATGTTTCTTTTAAATTGTTGTTATTGATAGAAACACCTCCTACTAATTGATACCATTGCTTGTACCACTTTTCTTTCCAAATAAAAAACTAAATGCACACACAGCGAGGATCCCAGTCGCCATGTATCTTCTTTTTACCTTGTCTTTATATCTTTCCATCTGACTCCCTCCCAACCATGCTTATGTTGATGCTTTCACTTTTAACTGTGGATATTCAGTTTTAATACAAAGGGAAAACATTCAATTTAAAATCGGTATTTTCAAAAATGCAAATTTGTTCATATTGTTGTTAATCCATTTTCTTAATCTAAGCAATTTTTCCATGTCCAAAAAAAAAATAGCAATGATGGCCTGGTAGGTATTTGGAAATTAAGGACCTTTTTAGTTTTGTTATTCTCTGAATCCCTTGTAAATACGGAAACATTTCAAGTTTAATTTAAAAGATACAGTAGTGGACTGTGCACAGGAAAATATTTTTCACAACAGCAATTATCCTGCAACTAATTTGCTTTTAGAGCTTTATGCCTTTAGGCTAACAAACAATCTGAGTTTGTTTAATCTTAATTAAACTTTTCTCTCAAAATTAAGTTGCTCGACTGGCAAATGAAAAATGTTTTCCCTTTGGACTTGTACATACATGAATTAAAACACAGGATGCTTGAGGAAGACTGTCGCTGAGCTAGCATCTGTGCCAGTCTTCCTCTATTTTGTATGTGGGATGCTGTCACAGCATGGCTTGATGAGCAGTGTGTAGGTTTGTACCCAGAATCCAAACCAGCAAACCCCAGGCCGCTGAAGTAGAGTGCACGAACTTAACCACTATGCCACTGGGCTGGCCCCCAAAACATATCTTATTGCATAGATATTAATTTGCATTTCTGGTTCAGTTCTTTTAATATATATGGCATAAGTTTACTGTTGTCAAAATGTTACTAGTTGTGAAAGGGGACAGGGCAGAGCAATCAGAACACAATTATAAGTGCTTAACACTGTTCACTGAAACTGGAAAGTTGTACTACATTTCATTTCTCTGGAACTGAGATCATATCTTCTAGAATTATCTGGATGAATCTCTGTTATAGACCCACCATTCAGCATCAGTTCATATGTCTGACTCTCACTCTCACTCTTTCATTATGACATCTTTGTGCCCCTAAAATTTAGCTCAATAAGGTTACAAAGTTGGTATGAAATAAATGTTCCCTGAATGAATAAATGAATTAATTAGCCTATTTGTAAATTTTGTAGAACTTAATAAAGCTACACCTGTTGATTTTTATCTCATGGTTTTGCCATAATACTGATTATCTAAGCAAGTTATATTACCCCAGACATGGTTAAATAAATGATGATAAAAGAAAGCTGACAATGCTTTACATGACTTATGGCAGATTTTTTTTTTATCTTTGTTCCTGAAAAATCAACCAGATCAACCATCAAAATTACTGGATGAAATTCCAACAATACTTCCAAAGGAATTACAGTGAATTTAATGAAGTCATTTTAAAGTCCATTTGGAAATAAAACAGCTTGTAAGAGGAGCAAAATATATATTGTTGACATTACGTCAAATATAAAAATCAGTGTCTCAGGATTGATAGCTTGACAATATCAAGTTTGACTATCCAGGAAGATGCATGTCTCCAAATTTATTAATTTTGTTTTAATATCCTTCAGTAAAACTCTGTGGTCGCCTCCATATAGGCCTTGGATCTCTGCTAATTTTGTGAAAGGTATTTTATGTAATTTTTTGCTATTGTTTATAGTCTTTTATTGTATTTTCTAATATTCTGATGTTAGTATGTAATAAAGTAAATTATTTTGTTTGTATTTTTTGCCAACCAGTCATCTTACAGGTATCTCTTTTGGATACTTTAGATATCTAATAACATGTACAAATACACATTTTGTTTCCTTCTTTGAAAGAATGAGGGCTTTTCTCCCTGATTTTACCTGATACATAACATGGGCTAGAAATTTTGAAATATTTTTAAATAATAAAGATGAAAGAGAATATTCTTGTCTGGTCCTTAGCTTTAGTGAACTTGCTCCCAGTGTTTCAGTGTTGGGTGTGATATTGGATATGAGTTTCGTTAGATAATCTGTATTATGATAAGGGTGGATACATACTAAGAAGTTTTTTTTCATTAAGGATCTTATCAATTGCTTTTAGAGTCAGCTCAGTCAGGCAAAGTTTTCCTTACAATATACTGTGATCAATTATATTACAAGTCTTGAAATTAAATATTCTTGCATGTTAGGGCAAACTCTTCTTGGATATGATGAATTCTTCTGTTAATACATTGGGGAGTTCAATTTGCTAGACTTTCACCTTTTTGATTTTCATGTTTATAATTATTATTGGTCTGAAGTCTTCTGATTTTGTGCTCTCTGAGATTTTCTTATCAGTGTTATGCTCAGTGTATAAGACACATTGGAAACTTTCTCTTTTTTTATGCTCCAGAGGGCTTATATATAAAAAAGACATTACTTGTGTTTCAAAAGCTCAAAAGAACAGAGCTATAAAACTGCGTGGACCTGAAGCTATTTTGGGAGTCAATTCTCTCACTGCTTTTCTCAATTTCTTCTCCGTTTATTGGTCTATTCCATTTTCTACTTCTTGAATATATGTTAGTAATTTATGTGTTTGAGATTTTCACATTTGTCAGCTCCCCATTTTCCCTAGCCATTCTTATAATTAAGGAAAGTATTTTGCATTCTGATAGCATCTTTTCCTCCTTCTCATCTCTCTCCTTCTGTTCTCTCTCCTCATCATCATAGAGAACTGATATTAAAATTACTGATTCTTCATCACTACCATTGTCAGCAGAAACTGACTTTGGGATCTCTGCCAGCCACCATGCACCATCAGGAAATATTTCAAATCCATAAACCACAAGTATACAGCCCCATCGCATATGCATGATAACATGCCAGCTAAAATGTTATTAACTTAGTCAACACTTGGAGAGTTTTTTTACATATCTGTAAACATCTGCTCATTTCAAAACACTTTTAATTGATCGAATATTTATCATTATGTGTAGATGTGCCACATAGCAGGCAAAGTCATTGAAGTGTACCACAGTGAAGATTAAGAATTCCAGTTACACTCAAGAATTATTATACAACAACTGAAATGATTGAAATAATGATCACAGGGGAAATGAAGGTATTTCTTTTGAACTATGTAGACACATATTTGATCCCTTTGGTAGAATTTCTCCTAGATCGTTTCATAGAAAATCTAAACTTGTAAAAGGATTATATTAAAAAATTAATGCTCTTTCTTTGAAAGTTTTTTTTCCTTCTTCTTCCATATACTAGGCCCTATTCTAGGTGCTGAGAATAAACAGAACATAGTACAAAATAAAGTCCTGCTTTCAGAGTTTATGCTAAGGTAGATGGAAACAAACAATAAATACACAAAATAAGTGTCAAGCAAAATAGTGTAAGGGGACAAAATGATGGAGTGGAGAAGGACCTTGTTTTTGATAGGGTGGTCAAATATATTTTTCCAATGAAGAGACATTTGAGGAGAGACCTGGAAGAAAAGGAGGAAGTCATGGACAAATTGAAGGAGGCACTTTCTATGCAGAAGAAGCAAAGCATCAATTTGGGAGAAGGTCTGGTGTGCTTAAGGAACAGCACGAAGGGAGGTCATTGTACCTGAAGCAGAGTGAGTGAGGATGAGGAGCCAGGAAGCTATATCGGAACAAATCATGTGTATCCACATGGGGACAGATCATGTCAGGCTTTGTGGGTCCATGATGAAGCCTGGGAGTGACATTTGAGTGTTATGAGAAGTTGCTGAATGGCTTTAACACCCTTCCAGAGTTCAAAACTATAATCCTGTGCGTACCTCAAGAAGAATCATCTACCTGCAGATAATTCCCATGTTGATGCAAACAGCAATAAAAAATATTTCCTTTCTTTTTCTAGAAGTAGTCATAGAGGGTGGATCATCATCTGTCAAGGAGGGTGGAAATGTAAGAAATAAATTCTTTGAACTGGGTGGACTCAAAGAGTATTTCCTACTCCAAGATCTTATGATTAGATGAGCCTGCACACTTCATAGCCCTCTGACAAGATTATTAACTCTTACGAAGTTTTGCAGACAGCAAGTAAGGCAACATGGAATATTGGCATAAAGAAAAGGACGTTAGGCTCAGACTCTGGAGATTTAATTCGAGTCCAAATTGTACTTCACGTCAATCGTGGAACATTGGGTATGACTTGTTTCCTTTTCCAGGCCTCCGCTTCCAAACAAGAAGTTTTAAAGTAGGTAAATTGTTAGGATTTTTAGCAACACCAGAATTCCATGATGTAATACAATGCCCATCCACATTCATCTATGCCCAGTTTTTTCATTCCCTTTTCCTCACAGCTTGTGTTCTGCTTGTTCTCCCTGTAAACTCAAGAAAAAGCTGACTTCTAAGCAAGATATTATTTAAAGCATAGCCAGCAATTAATACCACTTATTTTCATGATGTTTCAAACTTATCAAAAATTCTATCACCTCATTTCCACATCAAAATAACTCCATGTCAGGGCTGGCCCGGTGGCATAGTGGTTAAGTTTGAGTGCTCTACTTTGGCAGTCCAGGGTTCGCCAGTTTGGATCCCGGACACAGACGTACACTCTACTCATCAAGCCATGCTGTGGTGGCATTGAACATATAAAATAGAGGAAGATTGGCACAGATATTAGCTCAGGGACAATCTTCCTCAAGCTAATAGAGGAAGATTAGCAACAGATGTTAGCTCAGGGCCAATCTTCCTCAAGCAAATAGAGGAAGATTGGCAACAGGTGTTAGCTCAGGACCAGTCTTCCTCGTCAAAAAATGTATATATATATATATATATATATAGAACTCCATGTCATAGTAGGACAGATATTACTATTACTTTTTAATAGAGGAGCAGTTTAAAATATCAATGCTAATGGGTTGTTCAGCGTCACAAAGCCATACCTATTAAGTGAGGGATGAAACCTGGCTTTTATTTAAGCCTTTTTATGAAGGCCCAGCTCTGACTGAAGTAGAATAATCATCGAATCCTAAGTAGTCTCCTCTAGACATCTGATCAAGATGTAAATGGGGAAAGCCTAACTCTTATGTTTCATCTAACTGGTAAGAACATGGTAGAATGAGGCCAGAAAAGGATATTCCTTAGATTCCTGTATCTTATTAAATAATGGTTACCTTAACTGGTAAGAACATGGGAGAATGAGGCCAGAGAAGGATATTCCTTAGATTCCTGTATCTTATTAAATAATGGTTACCTTAACTGATCTGTCCTATTGAGTTAGGTTTTTTTCTACATGTAAATTGCTTTTCCCACTAGGGCAGTGTTCGCTTTAGGTTTCATTCTCTCCCATTTAATATTTCGGCCAGAGAAGACAACATGTGACTCTGGTGTTCAGGTAAGTTATGGGAGTTAAATATTTCACAGTTCATTGTTACACCAAGACGTGTGTCATATCCTCTATAGTATCAGGTATTTTCTTCTTCCCAAAGATGGCATTCTTGTTTCTTGTCTTAAGCAGGTTCCTTATTCTCCATCAGTGTGGTCGTTAGAGCACTGTCTTTGTCTGATAAAACAAAATCACTTAAGAGCAGATGAAGCTGTAATTACAATCAGAGTTCACACTTGCGGGAGATGAAATAAAAATTAAAAGTACTAACTTTGTGACATTTTGATTATCTGGAAATTTCCCCAGTCTGACAGATGACTGTAGGGGCACACGGCTACATTTAAACGTAGAGACAAGAGGCTCCTTGTAAATCAAACAAAATTGTTCCGGACTGGGTTTCGCATGTATTTGCTAATCCTCTAGTTCTTGTGGAATTCTAGATTTTGATTAAAGATTTAGTTATGAATAAAGGACATTTTTTGCTCAAATTATGCTTGATAAAATGAAAAAGTAATACTTCTATGTTTTACAATGAAAAAAAAGAAACAAGTCTATTTTCTAAGGAGGAAGAGGAGTGGTACAAGTTTCCAAGTTAAAAAATTTACATGTTCCTGTTTATTTAAGAACATGACAAACCGAATAACAAAGTCCTTCTGCTTCACAGGTGGCTCTTCAATTAAGACACCATTGTGTTCAGTATTAAATCAACATTCACGGAGTCATAGTCACTTTGTTCACATCCTCCAACTCACACAGCAGGATCTTCTGACATTTTTCAAACAGAAATGATACAGCCACCAGTTCAGTGACTCCAAGAGCAACCAACAGAATCCAGACTTTTTGTAAAGGAACAAAAGAAAATCGAATGCAACTTCTCTCCCCAGCCTTCTTTTCTTCAACTAAGCTTTAATGAGGGAGTGATAGCATGGTTTGGGGAGAAAGGACCAGAACATCTAAGAACCTCCCCTTCTTGGCGGCTCTTTAAGAGAATGGGGCAGTCATACTGACCTCCCACTAGTTCAGTGCCTTCTTTTTTAACATGGCGGATTATTTACTATTGAGTACGGAAAAAAAATTAAGTGATAATTGGGAAGACAAATTAGAGTGTAACACAGCATTATACAACTATAAAGTCAGGCTTAAATTTACAATCCATGCTCGTTCTATCAGATTCTTCTTTAAGGCTTTTGTCACATTCCTGTTACTTCACAGATAAAATATACAACCATAGTAATTGTTTTCTGCTGAACTCAGAAAAGAAAGTCACATTTACAGAAGGAGACACAATTTTTTTTCTATTTTATTTTTCATACTTTAAACGACATGATTTAGTAAACTGAGTATCTGTTGAGAAATCAGATTTCAGGTTCAGCTCAACTACTTCCTATTGGACACCTGGGGCAAAAACTTAATCTTTCATGTCCTCATTTTCCTTATCTTTAAAATGGGGAAAATAATATCTGTGACATGAACTCCACAGGGAATCATGGGGAGAAAAATCTGTGACAGTCCTTGAGCAGAGAGAGAGGGAGAGAGAGGGAAAGTTAGCCGCAATTATCTGTGGAGAAATGAGACAGCTCTGGCAAAAGCATAGTTGTGAGTCACCTGAAACTCAGAAAAGCAATGATAACAGTAGGTATCATTTATTCAGTGCTTACTCTGTGCTGGACTCTATGCTAAGGGCCTCCCATGCATTTCTCACAATTACTCTACCAGGGGGATACCAAGGCTGAGAGAGGTTAAATAACTCAATGAATGTTGATACGTTAATATGGCTCAAAACCTAGTTTGTCTCTCTCCAGAATTCTTTAAATCACCTCCCTTAACCTCTTTAATATGTTTGCCTCATTTGTTCTTTCAGCTCTTCAGGGTGATCAATGTTACGTAAGAGTTGCGTACAAGTGACTGGCATGGGACCCTCATTTGCCTCTGTAAATCATCTATTAGAAAATCACAACAACTGAACATTTGTATATGCCTGAAAAGATGAACTGGAAATAAGATGACTAAAAATTAAAGAGTGCTTATTTAAATCAAACCAACTTATACTCTATCTTTAAAATGAGCAGAATTGGGAGGAGGTAGATTTTAAGTATTTGATCAAAGCCGTGCTACTCAGCCCCTGCAGAAATGGTTAAAGAAGAAGAAATTTTTTAGAAATGGAAGCAGAAATAAGTAGTAGGGTATCTTCAGGGACAGAATAATCCTTACATTACTATATTACACAGTTATCTAAGTTAATTTTTTACTCATTGATAAAAAGAATCACTTACTGGATGTAATCTCAAAATCTTCCAGATTTGTTTCTTATGTAGAAAAATCAATACCTTATGTTGGATTTACAGTCTAGGCAACTTTTTTCTTTTTTAAATCAAATTAGTGAGTGAAGAATTTGTCTTCTTTTCTTTCATTAAGGAAAACAAAGAAGGCTTTGAGAGTTGTAATGTTTTAAAGTTTCGTAATTGACTTGATGGATTGTGCTTAATTGATTTAAGGTCTGTACTCATAGTTGGGCTGGAAAGGTTGCACCAGACAACATGTTGGGAGCTAAGTGAATAGAAAAAAGCTTTGTCTGCGGGGCTAAGTATTTGAATGCAAAGCCAGAGGAGGAGATACTTTTAAAGAAAGGATTAGAGTTAACTTTTCTAGAAATGTCTTTTATAAATGAGTCGTTATTATTGGAAGTTCTTTGTTTTATAGTTAAACAACTGCTGAGCAAATTTTACAGGTTAATTCAGACCCTGGGAAAAATAAATTAACTCCATTGGACTTCAAATTAATTTTTCATTATGCAGATTTTTGTTCTTGGCTCTTTTTTTCCTACCAGTCTTTATATACCCTCTTAATGAAGTATTTCACCACCCTCTTTTCTACTCTTCCCTTACGACAGTGAGTCAGACATTCACAGCTTTCTAGTAGACTCACTTTCTCTGTATATTCACTTAGTGCCAGAAACTCAAAATGGAAAACGGAACTCATCCTGCTTCACGCACTTCCTTTTTCTCCTATCTGGTAATAGCAGCACTGTTCTTTTACACATATAGAAGCAATGCTGTCAGCCCGTCACAATGCTACTAAATTCCCACATCCAGTCAGTCATAGGTTTCTTCTTTATCTCCAAACCAAAGTGAGAACATTATGACCTTTCATGACAAACTCTTCTGAGATTAATTCCCTTAGAAGAGCAGCTGAACACATCTTCCCAAGGTGGAGCTCTGATCGGATCACTACTATATTAAAACAAAACAAAAAACAAGTCACTCCTAGCAGCACCATCTATTTTCTGCTGAGTAATGGTCAAAGTATTGATATTCAGTGCATCCTACGATCCACTTTAATCTCTCTTATCTTATCCAGCTTTCTTTCTCACTCTTTGTCTTCACTCACCACATGCTCACTCACCAAGAATGAAAAAGGTGTGCTAGGGGTCCTCAATAGCCGCAGGGGTGATAAGGGTGATGGCGAAAATGATAAGGTGCTGGTACAGACAGAAGTCAACAGAATTCTGGGCCCCAACTCTGGCTTCAACCAGAGCAGCTTCTTATTTATCAGACTTATAAACTGAGCTACCATTGCAGTTTTCGTCTGGAGAATTAAAGTTTTAAGGATTGATGCTTCTGACAAACATTCATAGCTAGTATTTCCAAACCTGATGCCTATTGCTTTGCTGTCCCTAGGTGTTGATGTGGGCTGATTTCTCTTCCGTGAAATCCCTTCCACTCCCATAGCTACTTATAAAAAGAATAGCCAGCATCTATCCAGTCCAGACTCGTGATATTTTTTTCCGGGAAGCTTTCTTGAATTTTTCTCAGTGAACTATGAAAACTTCCTGCTCTGAACTTTTAAAGCAATTTGGATGTGTCCCATTCTCTCTTGTACTCAGCATGTGACGCAACTCTCTAAGTAATTTATGACCAGTTATGCTTGGAGAATCAAGAAAGTTTCCATGAGGTGTTTGCGTTTTTAAAAATACCATTTCATTGATAAAGAATAATGTTATAAAATTAGATATGTGCAGTAATATCTTAATATTTTACAATCCTTTCAAAATACATAGAAAGACAATAAAACTTAACATCAGAGTCAATAAGAGGCTTTTTAAAAAGTGTTACATTTTCTAGGTTAGTAATTTATTCCATATAACAGAGAAACCTGGAATATATTGATTAGGGTTTAAATCATCTGTTTCATTTCTTTTAATCATGCATTTCATTTCTTAAATTAGAGTAACATGATTTTTCTCTCTATTCTGCTGGCTCAAGCAGCATATGGCCACCACCTTGAATGGATCAGCATATCCTCCAAGTGTTCTCTGGAACTGTTCCTTCCTTTTGACATTCTTGTACAATTCTTGTTACTTTATGTTCTAATCAATCCATGCTGGCCAAAACTGCAATTACTATTAATCAATGTGCGTATTGACAGAGATGGAGCAATAATGAGAAACTGCTGATCGGTAATAAACATGTTTGGGCCACATTTTATAAATAGCTTGCAATAAGGGAGGGCTGGTCTTATTGACTAATTCATAAATGACTTACAATCTATTTTCAAGGCTTAACCAGGCAAGAGCATTTCAAAACAAACAGAAGGGTGGCTATATTTCTAGTGAGAAAAGCAAAACTTTTGAATTATTATTGAGAGCATGAGTGGAATAGGGGTGCAGTGGGGGACAGGGAATGGACCTGAGGACAAGTCAAGGTTTATGCAACAATAACACAATGGTACTTTTACTCAAATTTGTAATTTCAAAACTGGCCTCTAAATCTGGTCTAACTTTAATTTCCTATCCAGCAGTTAGGCCTCATTTAGTTCCAGGAAAAGTTGTCTTTTCTTATTTTTAACTGGTTAACTTTTACTTACTCCTCCTACTTATTTGTTCTTAAAACCACTATAGTTTTAAATTTGCAAATTTTGCTTAATGTATCCTTTTTCCCTCTTCCTGTGTATCAAATCCACCATAAATGTAAAACTTCACCCATATGTGGTCTGTGTGTGCCTAATGCATTTACTCTTTTTTCTGTGCAATTAGTCTAATACAATAAACTTGCCCATTCTCTAAACCCTTCATGGGCATTTTAATAACCTCAGCAAGACAAAAAACTAATTGAGGGCAAGAACTAAGTCTTAAACTTCATTCACTTCCATATAGTTCTCAGAAATATACTAAGCATAAAGTACACTCAAAATTACTTACTAAGTGATAGACCTTATAGCTAAGATTGGAAACTCAAGGCTTACCGGAGCCAAGTATGTAACGTAAACGAGTAAAATTAACAGATGTATGATATGAGAAGGCAACTCAGCTTCAAAACTAGAAAGTCTTTGCAGGTGAATGGGGGCAGTGGTTGCATGGAAAATATGGATCCTGTCTCCAGACAGTAGCCACTATTCAGCTCTAATTATTTGTTGCTGGAAGAAAACTTGGACCCAGTACTATGAAATAATGTAGTTTTTCCAGGGAAGCTATTGTCAAAATTCTATTAGAATTTCTTAATTTAAAATTTAGGCAATTATTTCAATTTAGTCTATCATAAAAGCAAATAAATAATTAGATAATCTATTGATTGCCTCTGTCCACATCCTACCAGTTATGAATGTCAGCTTTAGGGGAAACTAATCTTAATACATTGTTAATATTAGTGATTTTAAGTTCTAGAAGTTTGTATGTATGCATATATAGTTGATAGTTCAGTGGATAAATGTGCCATTTTCTTAGGAGAAACCAAATCATTCTGTGTACTTCCAGTTTTCATGTTGAGAGGTAAACATATTTTGAGTTAAAATGATAATTTGCTAAGAATATGCCATAGGATTTATTACTCTCTCTTCTACTGAGGAGATTATTCTCAATTAAAATATGTCTAGTTAAATCGCCTTTTAGGACAAAATACAGAACTAAACAAAAAAAGTTTGCTAACATAAATTTGGAGAAAAATTCTTTTCATTAAATTCTCTGGTAAGCTTTGGAATTACCAAGATATTCTTGCAATGTTTCTCAACCATCCGATTTCCAGATTTTTACTACTCTGTTCCAGCCATAGGTGAGTGAAGGGAGTGAAGTACAATGAAAGGAGACCTTAGAACTATCAGTATGTGTTTGTAAAAATGGAGAAATGTAAAGATAGAAAGAAGCCTATGACTCCCTGCTTCCCAGTACTTTCCCATCAATTGATTAAAGAAACAAAACAAAACAACAACAAAAAAACTATCACACTTAACAGAATAGAAAAAACGAGATGAAATTAACCCACTGTTAAGGTATTTAAGCTTATGTAACCCACTGGAGCTGTTGAAGGGTACAAACTTATTTTAAGCATCCTCAAACACTTCTTTTTGTTTGGGTATTACTTGCTTAGAAAGTATGTTTTTAAAAATGATAGTTAAAAAGACTCTAAATGAATAAGTTTGTACTGTACCAAAAGGAACCCGTTCGAAAGAATTAGGTGGCAAAAGGCATATCTTTCTCTTAATAGGTGATACCTTTACTATGATATATGCTGTCTGGTGATGCACTATATTTACTTTAAATGAAATTCTTTGATGCAGTGTTTCTTTGATTTATTAGGTGGGTTTTTGATTTAGTAGGAGACAGTTTTGAATCAGATGGTGAGGTTGATTTACTAGAGAAGGTATTTGATTTGATAGATGATGTATCTTCTTCAGTATTCAATAAGTAATGATTCAATAGTGGATGTCTGATTTGGTAAGTGAACTATTAGATTTGATTTTGATCTATTTTCTCAGTAAGAGATACATTTATTTTAATAGTTGATGTATCTATTTTAATGTAAAATGTGTCATATTTATGACTCCATGTTCTTTTTTCCTGCACTTGTGATTTATGAATTTGACTACTAATATATATGTTTCAATTAAAGGTAATATGGAACATTCATTACATTCTACCATAGAGTTAAAGTATTCCAAAGTTATCTGAAAATTTTTCCTCTTTCCTGATAAGATGTTTGCAGTTATTAAGGTGATAAAATAAATCTCAGCTCAGGGAAATATAAGCATATCGTGGCAGAAACACAGCGTGTGTGTGTGTGTGTGTGTGTGTGTGTGTGTGTTTGAAATCAAAGTTAAGTTACATTACAAATTTAGGTTAGTAAATGTCAGATCGTCCCTTTTCCCTTTATCCCCCCAACAGTGGCTACTCAAGTTACTGTTCTGTTTCCATCTTCTCTAATAAAGAGCTTGCTGGTGATTTTCTTTTTATTTACAAATACGGATTAGTTATGACTTGGTTTAGATTTACTTTCAGGTTTTCTTAGCATCATAGCTTAATTTTCTGAACCTTAGAGATTGATAAATGAATTACTATAAATTTCAGACAACAATTCTACTTGACATGTTTTTGAACCAATGTTCATAATATTTGCTTAAAATATGGCTCGCTGGATCTGTGATTAGAAAAAGTATACACTTCTACCACGTGAGCTGAAATATACGATTTGAAAGAAGCAAAATGCCTGACATATGTCATCTTGGTGCAGAGTTTCCTTTAGCTTTATCCTTGTGAATGTGCTATCTAGGTGGAAGTCTAGCTGCAGTTGGTAACATCGAGGAATCAGTCTTCTGCTTTTTTTCCTTTTGAAAGATAAACAATATTATTTTAGGAAAACTCCAGGGAGTTTCAACCTGGGCAATATCACCCACAAGGGATTGAAACCGATTCTTGGTAGTGGTGGTGGATGGAGTCTTGGTCTTTCTTACTCCTTTAATGTATAAAGAACGAGTATATATACAACACGTAAATAGATACATAGCTTATCTGTGTTGTCAATATTTCATTAGGCGAATTGGAGACTAGGAAAAATGTCAACAAAGGCTCTTTAGAGGGGCAATGATGAAGAAAAGGTTAAGAAATACTGTTATAGGGGATTGAAATATATTTAAATATTCTATGATTCACTATATGTTCAAATACTAGATTATGCCACATAACCTGAGCAAGACGTGAGACTATAAAGTAGATGGTTGATACTAGTGACAGAAAAATCTCCTGCAGCCTCTATATTTGTTTCTGGCATTTCTGTGCCATTGGAGGGTGAGCTGAAACCTAATGGGACTCCACAGGGAAATCACATGCTTTCTTCTGGTCATTTAGGCCACTCAAGCCTAGAGCAAGGGGAATGAGCTATAGAGGGTTCATGAGGAATGGGAAAGGGGAACATAATCACATCCTAACATTTGTTTATAGTTTCAATGGTGCGCCTTCATGAAGCCTATTCAGCCCAGTGCTTAGAGAAATTAGCTTCATCTCTAAAAAACAATCTGCATTTTCTTCTCAAAATAAGAAACTTACTAAGACAGATTAATATAAATTAATATAATACATTTTATTTCCAGGGGAAACAAGTTATCTTTTCAGAAGGCACTTTTGAGTGGCGCTTTAGCCCCTTCTCTCCCAGCTAATTCGCTGTGTGGACCATTTCCCTAAATGACTCTTAACAAGTGTCCAGCCCACATCTCTCCACCATCTTCCTCCAACCTCTTACCTACCCTTTTCTTCACCAAGTAGCTCTAAACCCATATTAGTATGTTAGTTGTGCTCTGTCATTTGGTTTCTTCCATTCTGATCCTCTATCCATTATGCTAATCCCACAGGCATGATGAAAGCCCCCAGTGGTGCAGAACAAAAGCAGAATCTGCCTCAGGAAGCCATAGAAGGAACCGTGGTGGACAATTATACTTTCAAAATTTTGTCAATGTCATACAAACATACCAATACCTCCTGGAAAACAGAAAAAGCAATCGGCATGCACAGTTATTCCAAACAATCTTCCACATGCCCTAAGCATCCCCTAATCCTTGTCCCAAAGTCTCTGTTTAGGCTGTAACAAAGTCCTCAGAGAGTCCCTCCATTGAACTTCTCTCTATTCAAATCATACCTCTCCTTAAAAGACCTCCTCAAGTCCAGTCTCCGCCAGGAAATCTTCAGTGACTAGCTCTTTAATTTCTGCTTTTAGGAGCTCCTTCTGCACCTACGTAGACTCCAATACAATTAAGTTTTCCACAGACTTCTAGATTTATTTATGTGGATTTTTTTCCATCTTATTTAGATTGGGTATTTCACAGGAAAAGATCGTGTTCTTTTCTTTGTGTGTGTGTGAGGAAGATTGGCCCTGAGCTAACATCTGCTCCCCATCTTCCCCTTTTTGCTTGAGGAAGATTATTGCTGGGCTAACATCTGTGCCAATCTTCCTCTACCTTATGTGGGATGCCACTACAGTGTGGCTTGATCATCAGTGCTGCGTCCGTGCCTGGGATCTGAACCTCCAAACCCCGGGCCACAGAAATGGAGCCCACAAACTTAAGCACTATGCCACTGGGCCAGCCCCAAGATCATCTTCTAAAGATGTAAGTTAATTTCACAAACAAGGACAGTAAATGAAACAAAAAATATTAGGAGGTCCTTGGGTAAGACACGTTGCAGCTAAATGTCTCCCCAGTATTCTCACTCGCTATATTCTCAACCATTCTCTAGGAATAAATTAGGGAGATAATGAAAGAAAACTGTGTGAGAAAAGACAAGTTTGCAAAAGGTATGTTTAAAAAGCAAAAGAGGTAGATGATTAAAACAAGTAAAGCTGAAAGTCAGACTAAATTATACACAGTCTTGCTATGGTTTTGACATCCTTCCTGCCCTTACTTTTTAATAGTATGACAATTTATCCAGTTTCAACAGTAGTATTAAAATGTTGTACCCAAGAAATGCAACCACAAATGAGGCCTAAAAGTTGAAGGAATTTTGAATTGTCAAGTAGTGCATGGATCATTAACCATTTGCAGGAAGAGAGGGTCCAAAAATAGATTTTGACATAAGTCAAGTCAAGAACGTGATTCCTGAGCTTGTTCTGAAGACTCTCTGGGCTATTTAAAGTATCCAGATGGAATAGATTTTACCAGTTCATTTTTCTAAGCAAAGTCATATTTCTTGAAGGACAGGAATAGTAAAGGGTGCAGAGAGCAAAACGCCAGTTTTACGTTACAGTGAATTATTAAGACGTGACATTTACAATTTAAAATAATTTTAAAGATGACTGTTATGGACTGAATCGTGTTCTTCTACAATTCATTTGTTGGAGACCTCAGGACCTCAGAATGTGACCATATTTGGAAACAGGGCTTTTAAAGAGGTAATTAAGTTAATATGAGGTCATTAGTATGGGCCCTAACTCCACATGACCGGTGTCCTTATAAGGAGATTTAGACATGCGGAGAGACCCCAGGGGCTCTTGTGCCCAGAGGGATGACCCTAGAAAGAGGCAGCAAGAGGACGGCCATCTGCAAGCCAAGCAGAGAGGCCTCAGAGGAAACAGCAGTGCTGGCACCTACTTCTATTGTTAAAGCCACCCGGTCTGTGTGTGTGTGTGCTTTTTTTTTTTTTTAATGACAGCTCTAGCAGACTAACACAATGATCTAGAAAAAAATTCTGTTGCAAGTCTGTTCTAAATATTAATCTGAATTGCCTAAGTACAATTATGCTAGCATCAAATTATTTTATCTTTAAGGGTTATTATGGTTTGAATATTTGCGTTCCCCTAAAATTCATATTTTGCAATTCTAACCCATAAAGTGATGATATTAGGAGATGGGGCTTTTGGTAGGTAATTATGTCATGAGAGTAGAGCTCTCGTAAATGGGCTTAATGCCCTTATAAAAGAGGCCCTAGAAAGATCCCTTGCTTTTCTGCCCTGTGAGGACACAGCGAAAAGATGGCTGTCTATGAACAGAAAGTGGGCCCTCACCAGACACAGAATCTGCTGGCACCTTGGACTTTGCAGCCTCCAGAACTGTGAGGAATAAATTTCTATGGTTTATAAATCATCCAAAGTATAGTATTTTGTTATAGCAGCAGAAACAGACTAAGACAAGTGATAACTGAAAAAAATTGGTTTTTTTGTACAGTCATTTAAAAAGTGAGTTCTATATGTCTTTAATTTTCAAATATTTTAATTTAAAATGTATAGTTAAAATAATTTCCTACCCATGTCTACATCCTCACTATAATAAGAATGATTGAAATGTGAGGAAGCCATGAGTTTGGGAAGTATCACATATATGTAGATAGGAAGTTTTAGCTTTTCCTACCAAAGAATAGTTACTTTTATGTGGAAGTAGATTAGGCATTTTATTGATGAATTGTTAAGTTGCAATATTTTGACTGTTGTTCAAGGTATATTAAAAAAATTGACCATTGTCTTCCAGGAACTTAGAAGTAAACAGAAAATTCATTTTAACGTTGAGGGTGCTTCCTGCCCTTTGAAAATCAGAAAATTGTTCAGTACAGAAACCACTCAATAATTCTCACAAAATCTATTTCTGTTAGCACAATTAGAAGCATGGCAGATTTAAATACTACTTTGCAATGATTTGTCCTGCATACGTTTGCCTTCTGCAGGAAAATATTTTTTACTGCCACTGACCTAGTAGTGCCAGTCATGACCTAAGAGCCAACATCTCACGTAAGCCACCAAAACAAAAAAGGAAAAAACCGAACTCAACATGGGCTAACACCCACCCACTCACTCCACCCTCTGTCTTTCATTCAACAAATATTTTTTTTGAGACAGGCCTACTGTGTGCCAGTTAGGAAAGTTATGCTACAAAAGTAGCAAAAATGTCTGCCCTCATGGAGCTTAACCTTTTTTTTTTTTAAAGATTGGCACCTGAGCTAACAATTGTTGCCAATCTATTTTGTTTTTCTTTCTGCATTTTCTCCCCAAATCCCCCAGTACATAGTTGTATATTTTAGTTGTGGGTCCGTCTAGTTGTGGCACTTGGGACTCCACCTCAGCGTGGCCTGATGAGTGGTGCCATGTCCGCGCCCAGGATCCGAACTAGCGAAACCCTGGGCCAATGTAGCGGAGCGTGGGAACTTAACCACTCGGCCACGGGGCCAGCCCCAGGAGCTTAACCTTCTGACGAGGGAAGACAGACAGTGAAAGGTAAACGTGATATGTACAGTATATCAGAAGGTGATAAGGGCTGTGGAAAAAATACTTTAAAAACAGAACAGATATAAGGTCTATTAGTTAAAAAAAGTAGAGCAGAATAATAAGAGGAGAGGAGAGTATGGGGAATCTGGCAGTTTGCAAATTTAAATAGGATGATCAAGGTTGACCTCAGTAAAGTGGTGATGTTGGAGTGAAAACATAAAGGAAGTGAAGAGAGCAGCTCGTAGCTATCTTGGATTCCAGGCCCAGGAACAGCCAGTGCAAAGACCCTATGGAGGGAAGTAGCCCAACTGTTTGAGTAAGAGCAAAGGGGCCATTGCGGCTAGAATGAAGGGAACCAAGGAGACAGAGGTAGGAATGTGATTCAGAGAGACGAGGGGGTGGGGTTTGGGCAGGGGGAGCATGTAGGGCCTTATAGGCTGTTCTAGGAACTTGGGCTTTGAAGCAGAGTGAATTGGGGGAGCCATTGCAGAGTAAGTGAAGGGTGTGATATGATCTTACTTAGAGTTTAAACTCTGGTTTTTCTGTGGAAAAACAGACTCTGGTGGTGACAAGGAAAGCAACAGGGAGACTAACAGATAGATGACTGCGCCATTCCTGGTGAGAGATGGTGATGACTATGACCAGGGTGCTAACAGGCTGACAGTGAACGCAGTGTTGAGTGAAAAGTGTTGAGATTCTGCAGAGACACACACACACACACAGATATAGATAATAACCTTTTTTCTTCTGCTAAATTTTATTATGAAAAATCTGAGTGTAAAGAAAAGTTATAATAGTACCATAAATATTCATTACCCAGCACCTAGATCTAGCAATGTTTAAGATTTTATTATATTTATCTTTAGGAAGTATTTGAAAGTGGTAGACATCACACCTCTTCATCTTGTCATATTTCAGCATCAGAAAATTAGAGTTATGTACTATCACTTGATATCCAGTTTATTTTCAAATTTTATGGATTATTCCAAAACATCCTTTACAACGTGTGTTGTGTATGTGTGTGTGTGTCTGTGATTCTCAGTCAGGATCTAATCCAGGTTCACACTTTGTATTTCAGTGTTAAATCTTTTATAATTTGAAAGAGCTGTTTGTCATTAGGTTTTCTATAAAATTAGAACGTTTGTCTTATGGAAAATTACACACGTTAGACGTTCCTAGTTGTTAACAGTGGTATTATTTAACTTTTCCTGTATTTCCTGTAAATTGGAAGTTAAATTTAATGTCTTGGTTAGATTCGGATTTAAATATTGTTGGCAAGGAGACTTCATGTGTGTAGCTATGAGCTTGATAATGTAACGTATCAAGGAGCACATAATGCTGAATTATCCAATTATTAGAGGTGCTAGAATGATGTACAGTTAAAGGTCACTTGAAACATTCCTTTATTCTCTGTTGTTACTTTATCAATTTGATGTAGTTTGATTATTTTTTTCTTTCAATTTTAAGGGTTTTTTAAATTTTTATATTTTGAATGTATAAAACAGTTTCATGGTTCAAAAGTCAAAACTACACTATTAAATATACTTAGAGAATGTACTTAGAGAAATCTTGCTTCTATCCCTATCTGCTTTACTCTGTACTCTTCCATCCATATAAACCAGGGGCTGACAAAATTTGTAAAGGGCCAGAGAATAAATATTTTAGGCATTACTGGCCATATGGTCTCTTTGGCAATTACTCAACTCTGTTAGTGGAGTGAGAAAGCAGCCATAGACATTATGCAAATAAATGGGTTAGGCTGTGTGACAGTAAAACTTTATTTATTGTAACATGGAGCGGGCTATGTTTGGCCCACGGGCCGTAGTTTGCTGAAGCCTGCCGTCGCTAACCATTTTTTAAAATTAGCTTCTGCCTTATTCTTCCTGTGTTTCTTTTTACATCTTATTTTTCTTCCTTAAACAAAAATGGCATATATATACACTATTTTGTACTTTTAAAATTTTGTTTAAATCACACAGAAAGGACACTAACACAATATTCATGGATGATATCTTCCTCGTTCTTTTTTAAAACTATATAGTACTTCACCGAGTGAATGTACTATAATTTACCCAACCAATTTTTTTTGGGCATTTGAATTGTTTTCAATCTTTTACTGTTACAAATAACAGCTGAATAACCTTGGCATATGATATGATCAAATATACGTATATATTCCCAGAAGTAGACTTATTGGGCCAAAAAGAAACATATTTTTGGGTCTGTTCAATGTTACAAAATTCCTTTTCACATAGGTTGCACCACTTTGCACTCCCAATGTCAAATATATGAGCATGCTGGTTTTTTCATAGTCTTGCCAACAGACTGTGCTGTCAAGCTTTTGAACTTTTGCCAACATGATACATGAGAAATAGTATCTCAGTGTAGTTTTAATTTTCATTTATCTTATTATGAGTGAGACTGAACATCTTTTCATACATTGAAAAGCCATTAGCTGTTCTGTTTCTGTGAACTGTCTGTTCTCTTTGCTCTCTTTTTTTATTGGGTTTCAGCATGTATTTTCAAATTAGAGCCAACTGAGTTTCCTAACAGATTGGATGTGGTGTGAAAAAATAGATAAATTAAGTATAACTCTAAGATCTTTATATTGAGCAGCTGGAAAGATGAAGCTGCTTGGGTGTGGGGTGGTGAAGGGTATGATCAGAGCAGGGTTGGGTCATCAGTCAAGGGACTGAGATTTCAGTTTTGGACATTGTTGGGTTAAAGCTGTCTATTAGACATCCTGCTGGAGAGATGGAGAGGCATAGGGTGTATGAGTCTGGATATGGTACAGAGACCTGTAGAGATGGAAAACCAGGAATCACTGGAGTGGAGATGCTAGTGACTTCCATGAGACTGATGAGGTCACACAGTTAGTGTGGGTAGAGAAGAGAAGAAAACCAAGGATTAAATCCTGAGTCTTTGACATTTAAGGTTAGAGAGAAGAGGAAGCTCCAGCAAAGCATCAGTGACAGAGAAAAACGAGGAGAGTATCATGCCCTGAAGCCAAGTGAAGAACTTATATCAAAGAGAAATGAGTGACCACGGCTAATGATAAGTCCAGGAAAATGTGGATTGCTAATTCAGCGTTGACAAGTTGGAAGTTCTGTTCTCCTGGAACTCACTCTAGAGCCTCAATTCAGAGCCTTCTTCCTCCACTCCCAATTTTGCCTGGCTGCCTCTTTTGTCACCTTTAAAATTGATTTGCACAGTGAAACCTTTCTAGACTCTCAGAATAGCACATGCCCCTGTTATTTGCTCTCTCTGCCCCCAGAATTCTCTTATATAGAATTTGTTAGTCTCTCCTGAAGCCATAAGTCTTTTTCTGACACTAGAATATAGGTTTCCTGAGGGCAGGAGCCATGCCCCTCTTCTTTACAGCTGAATTCCAAGGTGACTTTGTAGCTGCAAAGTACTCAACACATATTTGTGGAGTAAGTGCCATTATACCTATGTGTACCTTTGTATTCCATCCACACACATGTAAGTTATGTAAATGGCCACTCTTATTTTTATTCATTTAGTACTCTCAAGACCTATTTTTCATAAATAAAAAATATATATACCAGATGTTTTAATGATGGTAATATAATGCCATTTTGGGGTAAATTGTATGTTGGGGACATATTGGTATCTACACAACACAGATGGAAAATGATGATTTTATAACTAAAAAAGGGGTCACGAGATAAGACTAAATCTTCTGTGTACAGCTCATTTTGAGCATAAGTAAGCATCTTTCTAGGAAAAGTCCGTATCAATCTCTCTGGGAAAAAATAAAAATTGTTTCATACTCTAAAATGACTATTAGTGAAAGGTCAAGCACATAGACTTTGAAAATCAGACCTATTACTTGACCAAAGCATTGCTTCTTTTGTAAATAAGCTAGTAATGGTACCAAAATCGTCCAGGTGGTAAAATCTGACCACTTAAGGGGTTAAAACAGATCAATTTTTAACTTAAAAATTACATAATCCTAAAATTCCCAATTTTGACTGTGGATAGAATAGTGTTTTAGGGAGTGTTGGAGGAGACAGAGGCAGAGGGATGTATGACAGTGGTTATATGATGTAATGCCATGAGGCTTTGGAGAAAGGAGAGATTAATGTTGACCGGGGTGGGAAAGAGGATGAATTGTGTATTGTAGGTGTCGTTTAGGACAGGTAGGGCCACCTCATTGATTTGCAATCTGTACAGTTGCACAGGGCCTCCCACTTAGGACCCCATGCTTTGTTTTAATGCTCTGCTGTTGCCGCTTTGAAATGCTTAATAATACCTCAACAAGGGGTGCTGCATTTTTATTTACAAATTGTGTGGCCACTCTTGAGGACAGATGATTGTAGGAAGAGTCACTGTAAGAAAGTTAAGAAAATATCATAAGCAGAGGATTGTAATTGGATTGTGAATTCAGTTTTATTGCAGTAAAACGTTCATAGAGAAGCAAGAGTACTTTTCAAAAGAAAGGGAGGGGTGTTAGTCCTGAACTTCAGCAACATAGTACAGCTCATTTCTCTTTACTCTCATCTGTCACCTGTCCTTTCAGGTGCCAGCTCTTTAGTTCTAAATTCATATTGAATTTGTGAAGCTGCCGTTTATAACATCTACATCTATCTATCTATATGCATTTTAATGACCGGGTTCTGATTTACACAACTTGATCAATGCTGTAGTGCTAATGTCTTAAGGACTCCGGATTCATTTCATCGTGAGCTAGTTATGCAAATGAAATCAAATGACATAGGAAGAGAAAGGGAGAAGCAAAAGAAACACAAAGTCCTAGTAGCCCATATTAATTGCTTGCTGTAGCTCTCTTCTTTCATATCATATCCTACCCAAACAGCCTTGGAACTTCCAGACTTTTCAAGGCAATACCGTGATGTCCTCAACCAAGCTTCTAAATGTTCATTAGTAATTGTGCATAGTCAGAATTACCATGATGTGGCTAATATTCACAGTCAAGATATGTTCAACTACTATAAATCTTGCACACAAATGTAGAACAGTGAAGAAACAACAAGGGTGTGATATCCTTACCTGGAACATGACAGATGTTTCTCATTTTAATAAGAACTGACTTGTGTGCTTATGTCAGAGTCAGTCTAATTGTAGCTCATCTTAAAATTTAAATAATTTCAGACAGTTTCTGTTCACTTCAGATAAGTATTCTCAGTAATAGTAACACAGTGCACACTACATTCAGACCTATAAATGTCCATATACAGTGGCATGACCCAAAAAGAAGCCCATTTCTCGTCAAAAGACAATAATGTATAGTCAACTGATCTTTGACAAGGGAGCAAATGCAATTCTATGGAGAATGGATAGTCTTTTCAACAAATGTACTGGAACAGCATGTAAAACAAAACGTTCCAGACACTGGCCTTACACCTTTCAGGAAAATTAACTCAAAAGAATCATAAATCTAAAGGTAAAACATGAAATTTATAAAACTCCTAGGAGATAACACAGAAGAAAATCTAGGTGGCTTTGGGTTGACAGTGAGTTTTTAGATACACTACTGAGAGCACAATTCATGAAGGGAAAAATTGATAAACTGGACTTGATTAAAATTTAAAACTACTCTGCAAAAGACACTGTTAAGAGAATAAAAAGCCATAGACTGGAACAAAATATTTGTAAAACATAAATCTGATATAGACACATATAGGACTTCCATCTGAAATATGCAAAGAATTCTTGAAACTCGACAATAAGAAAAAAATTAACACAACTAAAAAGTGTGCGAAACCTCTCAAGAGACACCTCACCAAAGAACATATGAAAATGGAAAATAAGCATATGAAAGGATGATCAACATCATATTCCATTTGGGAATTGCAAATTAAATAGCAATGAGACACTGCTAGACACTATTAAAATGGCTAAAATCCCAAACAGTGACAACACCAAGTGCTGTCAAGGATATGGAACACCAGGAACTCTCATTCATTGCTGGTGGGAATTCAAAATGATACAGCCACTTTGGAAGACAATTTAGCAGTTTGTTACAAGACTAAACACAGTCTTACCATATGATAAAGCAGTCACGCTCGTAGGTAGTTACTCATAGGAGTTTAAAACTTATGTCCACATAAAATCTTCTACGTAAGTGTTTATAACAGCTTTATTCGTAGTTGCCCCAAATTGGGAGCAGCCAAGCTGTACTTCAGTAGCTGAATAGATAAATCAACTGTGGATGTACATTGTATGATATACCCTTACAATGGAACACCATTCAATGATTAAAAGAAACGAGCTGCAATTATTTGATAGAGCAATGAAAAGACCTGGACTAGCCTTAAATGCATATCACCAAGTGAAGAAAGGGCTACTTACTGTACTGTTCCAACCATGTGACATTCTGAAAAAAGGCAAAACGATAGTGAGAGTAGAAAGATGAGTTGTCACCAGAGTTCAGGCAGGAGAGGGGGGAGGAATGAATAGGTAAAGCACCGGGGACTTTTAGGGGAGTGAAACTATTCTGTATGACACTATCCATCTAACTATCATTGTGAATACACAACATTATCCATTTGGCAAAACCTATATAATAGACAACACCAAGAATGAACTCTAATGAATGTAAACTATGGACCGTGGTTAACAATAATGTACCATATTGGTTCATTACTTGAACAAATTACCACACTAATGCAAGATGTTAATAATAGGGGAAAGTGTGCAGGGGGTTGAGAAGGAGAGGGGATGTATGAGAAATCTCTGTACTTTGTACTCAATTTTCTTTAAAAGTAAAACTTCTCTAAAAAAATAAAACCTATTCATTAAAAAAAAAAGAGTCATGGCAGTCTTCTAACAAAAGTACTTCTTCAGATTGATTATTTAACTAAACATCATGAATTTTAGTGGACATAATATTACATTTAATTCAAAAATTATACTGTTAAGAATTGAAAATATGCAAAGAAGGAAAGATGTATCATGGTGTAGTTGAAATACCAAAAAAGTTGAGTCAGAAACTGGAGTTTTGACCCTAGCGCTGTAGCTTATTAACCTTTTGCATTGGTTGAGTCTATTTATCTCCCTGAGCTTTATTTTCCAGGTGCACAAAAAGATCCATGGTGATGCAGAGGGTTTTTCCAGGAGAAAATGGCCAGCAGGCTTCAGAGGAGGTCTCATGGAGAATTTGCCCAGCCTAGGAATTTGCCTTTCAGGCTCAGAAAAATGAACATGTGGATGATGGCTCCTCTGCAAGTGATGTATAAATGCAGACAGCCCCTTTATCATTTAGAAAAGGAAATAACCATTTAGACTTGGGATCTTTCAAAGCCCTATGACAACTCAGTTTCTTCTTATAGGTAGACCTTCAGAAAAGTAAGTCAGTGTCAGAAAATTTCTTGGAGGATAAGCTTAATCAGACCAAAGAGAGTTCAACAAATTTAGAGTTTAACACTATCAAGAAAGAATGCCCTAAATTCTCCACTTTTCATTGGGAATGGCCTTTCCAAGGGACTGGATACTCAAGGCCTTTTAGCTAAAGGGGGGTCCCCATAATTGTATGGCCATATCTGTGTTGCCTCTGCAGTTATCTTTTCCTCAGATTTCCATAGCTCTCCAAACCTCCTTTTAAGTAATATCTTATTTCTTTAGATTGGTGACAATAACTTCAATCAAGAAGGAGAGCTTTCCTCTCTAAGGGAGCTTTTGTGTATCTAGGCTCCTGTGGACTCTGTGCTGATGGAATTGTGTTTTAAGTATGTGTCCCCCTATTTGACTACTTGGGTTCAAATCTTGGCTCACATTCTCTACCACTTGCCTCTTCTATCTATTAGACCTTAGGAAATATGCTTAACTTTCTAAGCCTTAGTTTTCTTGCCTTTAAATGGTGATAGTAGTAATGACTATTTTATATTAATTTTATAAAAATTGAATGAAATTATGCAAACAGAGCACATAGCTCAATTTCTGACATCAATTAAACATTCAATAAATATTTCCTGTTTTTATTGTTAAAAAGCAAGCTTATTTCCAAGTTTTTGGGGATGCTTTACCTTTCGTCTTCAAGTAATCAATCAAATATATGACTATACTCCTTTGCAGGAAAATTTCTTTGGAATCAGCATCTAAGGTTTTGAGCACCTTGACACTTCTTGAAGTCCATGTGGTTTAGGTGGGGTTCAAACCCAGTTTCAGGGTAAAATATGTTGATTCATATGGTACGAAATATGAGTCAGTCGACAGGTTAAAATTCTCCTGGCCACCGTGGATAGAAGCTTGCCTCAGGCAGCATGCTATAATAATAAGATGGGCAAGCAAGAAGACAATCAAAAAGAATTTAGATATGGGAGGATGAGTTTGAGAATAAAACCAATGGAAAGTAGAAATGAGTATTGACTAGCATCTGAACGTTTCTATCAAGCCATGCCTGAAAGTAGTTAGGCTTTTCACTTAGATGAACCAACATTTTTTTTTTTTCTTGAAGTAATTTGGGTTGGATTTTCTGTTACTTGCAAACTAAAACTCCTTAACTGATGCAGCATATGGCACAGGGCTTTTTTAAGACTCAAATGAGAGAACACATAACAACACTTAGTAAACTGGTAAAAATGGAATGAAATACATAACAGTGTGACACTTTTCCCATACATTTTTGTGCTGTCATCATTTGAAAGTATAATCCTTCACAATCAGAATATTCTTAGTTAAATGAAGAGAAAGAGATGTGATGTTACTGTTTCTCACAAAGCACCTGCTGGGCTGGTGTTTCTCCTCCTGGTCAACAGGCCACAGAACTGAAAACCAAGCTGAGGAGGGTGTAGTGTGGTCACTCCCAACTCAGGTGTGAGAAAGCAGTCTCTTGAAAGTAGGAAGAGGTGAAGAGGCTGGATCACACGGCAGCAGAGTTCCTGTAGCTGAGAATGTTGCAGCACTGCCTCCTGGCACTTTGGTCTACTTGTGGATTTCAGATGCCTTGAGATAACATGGAGACGGACCACATACACAGCTGGGGCGAATGAGATGCACTCTTGAACAAAAGGTCCCCTGACTGTAGAATTATGTTTCTTACGTTTTTCTTGTTTTACAAAGTCTAATTCTATTTCCTATGGGAAAGGGACAGTATGTTTATATTTAAGTAAAAAAGCCTCAACCAGTACTTCTTTGACGTTATATGACTCACAAGAATTATTTGTGGTTCTGACTAAATGTATTTGGAGATTTCAAATAGTCACTAACAACACTTGTAAATATTTATTATAAAATATCACTATAACACAGATGTAGAAAATATAAATATGTACGTGATATTTGTATGTATACTTACTTCTAATCTTTTAAAAATGAATTTTTTTTTTTGAGGAAGATTAGCCCTGAGCTAACATCCACCGCTAATCCTCCTCTTTTTGCTGAACAAGATTGGCCCTGAGCTAACATTTGTGCTCATCGTATTCTATTTTATATGTGTGACGCCTGCCACAGCATGACTTGATAGGCGATGCATAGGTCTGCACCTGGGCTCCAAAACTGCGAACTCTGGGCCACAGAAGCCCGGGCCACTGAAGCAGAGCGTGCAAACTTAACTGCTACGCCACCGCGTTGGCGCCTTAAAAATCAATTTCAAATTTCTCTTTTATTAAATGTAAAACATTTTAAAGTTTGGAATAGTTTTTAATCTATGATATTATCTTCATTTGTTTGTGTGTAAAGAAGAATGTTTGCAGAGGCCATTGTGAATCTGAGTAGTAGAATTCCATAGCTCATTTTCACTTTGCAATACCAATGCTCTATTTACAATTTTTGGACCAATTTTTAGTCTAACAGCCTTTCCTCGAAACATATTGTATTTGTATATATATATATATATGTGTGTGTGTATATATATATATATAATTTCCATCTCATCATTTCTATCATCAATTTTATGACTGTATATATTAACCCCAGTTAAATAAGCTGTTTTGTCCAGTTTTACTCTTATTAAATATTTTTCACTTAAAAATACTCATTTGAATTAAAAATGTACCCTGAGACATTAGCACATTCAAGTAAAAATGGCCTTGAAGAGTGACCACATCAGGAGTAAGTAAACAAGTAGTTAATGCCAAAAGTTTTCCCAGAGGCCACTTAGGTGGAATAAATATGTAGGGTGACAGAAGAATGTTTGAATGAGAGACTTCTATCTCTCTTTTTCTTTTCTAGTTCCTTTTCATCTCTCCTCCTCATTGCCACCACGGTCCCCATGCTGAACCTGGCCTTCGGCAAGCACCATACAGTAGTGCCTTTTGCTCCAGACTTAAACAGCTCTTTTCCTGTTAAAATCTAGTTATCTCTGTGTCCTTCTCTAAGAACCTTGCACGAAAACACATGTGATAGCATCTCCAATTAATTAGCTCACATAATTGTGTTAATGGCTTAGGATTTTGTTTGTTTGTTTTTTTCTTATTTTAAAAATTGTCTCCTGGGAGTATTTGTTTTTTGGAAAGGGGACTCCTGGAGACTTGAAGACAATACCATAGATTAAATCATGACTGGTAGGAATTTATGAGGCCTAAGAGAGAGAGAGAGATTATGAAAGCTCATGGGGAAGGAATCTTTTATAACATTTCTCAAATTGCCCCAGATAGACAGCCTTCCCTCGTTCACACATAGGATAGATCCTAATGCAAAGCTACTAACCTTTTTGATGCTGTTACTCACATCATGAAGTCTCCACGATGTTAAAAAAAAAAAAAAAGAAGAAGAAAAAATAAAAGTTGGAAATAAAATGTGAAGAGATGATTAATATCTCTGTCTTTTGCAGGAATTCATGGCTCAGATACAGGGTCACTGAGATTTCAAACCTGGTACATTAGTAACAGCACAAGACAAACAAAATACAAAATAGACATGACAAATTTGATTTATTCCAGGCAGAGATTTACCAACTGAGGATTAGCTATTGTTATATGAAATTATAATTGTTGCCATCACATATTGGAGAAGATAAACAATCTCTTATTCACTTTGATTTTCCATGTCTAAATTTAAACTGGAAAAATGCTTTCCATTTACATGGATTTAAAGGTTAAATCCTATGACCAAAGTAAAAATAAGCAGGAAAAAATGGAGTTTGATTTAAGTAGTGTTGCTAAACCTCCTCCATGTCATTCCAAACGAAGTGATTCATTGCTTGGTTGTGAGTCAAGACATTTGATCATTATCAGATTGTTTATTGATTTATTTCTGGATTAAACTGTTTTTTGCTGCATGCAAGACCAAGTTCATTTAAATGAGGTCAAGATCTTAGCTGGTCCCTGTACGTGTCTCACAGTTTTCCTCCTTCAGATGCCTTCTCTCTGTCAGATGCTTGTCCTTGGAGAAGTTTTTGCACATTTCCCAAGGAAATGGGAGGAGGGATTTGCTGAAAAGGTTAGTGGATGAATCAGTAGTTAAATTATCTTCAAATATTTAATAGGCCTCTAAGGTATTATAGTTCTCTGTGGATCTGTTTGACTGCTATTATCAATGTTTGGTGGCTAATTTTCCTCATCAAAGAAATGGAATCTTTGCTGGCCTATGCAAAATATGCTTAAACTTTCATTGTTGACATTTCTGCTGGTGGAATAATCAATGTGATTACTAGGATTATCCTTGGCTATGGCTAAGTGGACTCAAAGTACCAGTTAAATGACCAGGATTTTCTTCAAAAGTTCAAAACTTTTAAAACACTTCTCATATAAAATGTTCAGTGAGGCCAATCTCAGTTAATAAATAATATGTAAAAAATTAAATCAGTGAGAAAAGCTCAAAAAATTTTTGATTTAGGCATTTAAAGGAGTATCAACAGTAAAAACCTGTTTAGTCAATACGTTTTAGTCATGAAATATATTTGATAGGCACACTAGACATTAAGGTACACGTATGTCCCTTTCTGATAGGGAGTTAGATGGGGTTAGTGAAAAATATTGTATTAGCTATGATTCTTATGGTCAAAATGATAGGAACCAAATTCAAACAAATTTAAAAGCAGAAAGTGCAATTTATTGGCTGATAATGTCCAGGAAAAAGTAGAATAACCAACCCAAGTGTAAATGCAGGAGTCCTCCTTGGTGCCAGGGACCCCGGAACCGGGAAACCAGATGCCATTGATATCATCTCAGCCTCTTATATCTGCTCCTCTCTTTCACTACAGACCAGCTTTGTCCAGATGGTAGTATCAGAAAAGAAACCACTCTGGCTAGTTACAACAGAAAGATGTTTAGTACATTTATTAAATAGCTTATGGATGGAGGTTGAAATGGATAAATGATATTGAGTAATCCACAATACACATATAGTCATGAAATATGTCTGGGATGTCCTGCGTTTACAGTTTAGAGATGCAACTATTAGAGATTGACTCAGTGCTCTTGCAAGTTTTAAATTCCCAGGGGAGGACCTGAGAATTCACTTCTTCTTCTCTTGATATGAGCTCTAGATCAATCAACTCTGGTCAGAGGAAAGGGTCATTATATACAAAAGACTCTTTCCTGTGGTGAAGATAGGGACCATAGTTGCCGGAAAAGGAGTGCTGGGTCAACAAACACATAGGTTTTCATTGTGTGTCTGTGTGTGTATGTATATATGTACGAATTTGTATCTATATGTGTATATGTACGTGAATATTTAGATATGCAAATACCTAAGTTCAGATATACTGTAGTGAATAGTAAATGCTAAGTAGGTGATAGTGTTGTTAGAGAAATTTGGAGTTCGGAGTTTGTATAAAAGTTAGGCAAGAATGTTTTCTGCTGCTGAGCCTTCAAGTTGTGTATTTCTCAGGTAAGGGTCAGAATATAAACAAAGGTGCGATTTGGGGATCATAGCTGACATTTCCTAGAGGCAAAGAAGAATGGGAGAAATTTTGGAAAGGAAAGCTGGATCCAGATTTTACCAGTCCTTGAACTACTAGGAAACTTAATGTTCTTTTCTAAGTAATGTATTATTCATGAAGGCTTTAAACACTATTTTTGGAGGTTAATCTAGGAGTGGTATGAAACACAAATGTGGAAGAAAACAGATGCAGAAAGACTAGAGAGGCGAAAAATGCAAGCATTCCAGGGATGAATGGATGCAACTGAACTAGGATAGTGGAAGGAACAGTGAAAAAGATGAGATAAGTGACAGTTCTAAACATTTTGTATTTATTTCACATTTTTGGAAAATGTATAAAACTTCTTAAGATAAAGGCACATCAAAATAGCAGAACACAAATTCCTTTTTTTTTGGTGAGGAAAATTGACCCTGAGCTATCATCTGTGCCAATCTTTGTCTATTTTGTATGTGGGATGCTGCCACAGCGTGGCTTGATGAGCAGTGTGTAGGTCCTCACCCATGAACCAAACCTGCGAACCCCAGGCAGCCAAAGCAGAGCACGTGGACTTAACCACTACACCACTGGGCCTGCCCCAAAACACGACATATTTTTAATGCACTAACACTCTATATTGCTACATACACTTAATAAAATGATATATTTAAGTTTGGAAAGCCATGGAGAGTTAGATAAACCTAATTTTCCAAAGCAAAATTATGCAAGTTAAATTATTGAACAGGAGCTGACAAAGCTTCCAATTAGAGAGAGGGGAAAGCAGACTCCCTAGAAATTGGCTAGATAATCAATATGCCAACGTACCATTTCCAAGGAAAGCAGTCTTAGAAGATGCATAAAAAGTCGTAATTTGTAAGGTATTTTGCCTGGCATCAGAAGGAAGACTTGAAAAGCTCACATTTCCTAAGGAGAAAAAGGCTAATTAGATAAGGAAGACGTGGAATTAAATAGCAATGTTCCAAAAGTGTTGGCAACTACTCCCATTGCTTGCTTTCCTTTTCTGCATAAATGGACCTGTTTGAAGATGGTTTTACCCTCACATCAGTCCGAAACATATTTTTGCCTCAGCTTTATCCCTTGCTATTCACCATTCAAATGGCTGTATGCATTTTAGGGAAAGTCTAGTAGGCAGGAAGCAGAGACAGCTGGCGGAGAAACCATTCTCCTTCGTTCCTTGACTACCTTAAATTTACCTTCCTGATTATAGGAATTAAAATTCAAGATGATTTGTAACAGTCATTTTAATTGTGTTTTACCACTCTTGCTTTTTAATGAGAGTTAGTCTGAAATAAGAAGATTTGTAACAGCCCTGTTTCTCTGCTTTCTTAGAAGGATACACATGAACAATCAATACACAGTAATGAAATGGAACACTTGAGTCGTGGATTTTTCAGATTCAAATTTCACTGAGAGCAAAGGCAACAAGAAAAGTTTGCGATCCAAGCATCTCTAGAAAACAGACATGGTGGTATATTATATAGCAATCTTTCTAAATTCCCATGGGCCCACACATTGGCGTGTTTACAAGGAATTGCTCTTCAAGTTAATTCTGTAGCTATGTATCTATGTCATTTACTTGACCTTCCTTGAAAGTTATGTCGTATTCCAAGTTTGATTATTTCTAGTTTATAACTACAATATCTTACAGTTTTATTATGATCTTTAAAAGTGTATCTGGAAAAGTTACATGGCTTTCTTTTCCATATTACCCACGTAAGAAAGATATCTGAATGCTTTTCAATATAGAAATCATTCACCTTTATGTGAAATGTTAATTAGTGCCTATAAAACAGTAGTCTCATGTGTTTATGATTTGCTACTTTAAAGCATTCATTGATGACAAATTGCCCTTTATTTATGCTGAATGCTGTTCTTTTTCGTTTGTTTCCCCTCAGATAAATTAAAAAATATAATCGTGGCCTCCAGTATTAAGTGTAATTCAACAGCAGAGAGGATAAGTCTACTTCTTTTCTTTTCTTTTCTTTCTTTAGCTTGGTTCAGAATATAAATCGCAAGAGGCTTAAAGCCTCTGTTTCAAATGGCCTTGCTTATTCTCGGCACGACCTTGAAATAAATTTATTGTTTTTCATTTATATTTAAGGTCAGATGAAAGATAAGCTAGGATCTATTGCACTGGCTGTAACAGCCAATAAAATATTTCACCACGGTCTGGGGAATACCCGGTACCTAATCAGAAAAAAAGTGTGAATCACAGTCTTTTTCAGAGGTTACCATTTTGTATGACATATAAGCCTAACATAAGAAAATCACTTATATTCTTATGCACACAGCTAAAGTTCGTATGATAGAAGATAATAGAATGATATAACAGTTTAGGAATTCTTTAGCTGGACTGGCTGGTAAATTGGAGAATTACAGCATCTTAATGAATAATATTCATTAAATGAATATTTGTGTTAAAACTAAAATGCTCTCACTAATAAAAGGGCCAGTACACTTCGTTTCATCTACATCATGGATATGAATAGTTCTAGAACCAAATTGTGTAAAATGGATGAGGCAAAATCAGTGATTAAATACCTCCCACCAAATGCCCTCTTAATATTACTCTGTAGCACACAGATCATGTAATAAATAAATTCAATCAATTTTCCTCAGAAAATTTCTAACCTTTGAAATCATATTTGTCACATATAGTTTACATGCAAAAATTCACCAATTTTAATCGTGCAATTTGATGTGTTTTACCGAATATATACAATGGTGTAGCTCCCACCACAGTCATGATATAGAATATTTTCATTACCCCAAAAAGTGCCCCGTGCTCTTTTGTATCAATTACTCCTCTCATTCCTTATTATATACTTTCTAGACGCTGAGTTTTAGAGCTTTGCATTTCTTAGAATGTCGTATATAAATAGAATCATACGTATGTAGTCTTTTGCTCCTGGCTTCCTTTAGCTAACATAATGCTTTTATATTTAGCTGTGTTGTTGTGTGTGTCAGTAGTTGTTCCTTTTTTTTCTGAGAGTTACTCATTGTTTAGACATATATTTTCATTTCAATAATGAATAGAAGTGGTAATTGTGCACATTCTTGCCTTGCCCTTCATCTTAATATGAGGCTAGCTATAGGTTTTTAGATGTCCTTTACAAGGTTAAGGAAATTCCTTTCTATTTCTAGTGTGCTGAGGATTTTCATCATGGATGGATATTGAATTTTGAAAAATATTTTTCCTGCATCTGTTGAGATGATCATGAGAATTTTCTTCTTTGTCTTTCTGATATGTTGAATTACATGTATTCCTGGAATAAATCTTACTTGCTTCTGATTTCTTATTGTTTTCATATATTGCTAGATACAGTTTGGTAAAATATTGTTACAGATTTTCATGTCTATGCTAATGAGGTATATTTGTAATTTTCTTTTCTTGTAATGTCTTTGGTTTTTGTTATCAGAGTTTTACTGGCTTTCAGGTTTTCAATGGCAGCAAAACAGTTATTATCAGAACTTTCTAGATTCTGTTTTTATTTCTATATTGAGCATAGGTAGAGTAGAAAGAAGTGACCTCCTCTTCTGGATTCTGGAAGAATTTGTGAAAAATTGGTGTTATTTCCAGTCTTGTGGGACGGATTTTAACTATAAACTAATTTCTTTAATGACCTTTTGTGGTTTGTGCTTGCAAAGAATTTGTCCATTTTATCTAAAGCTGTCATATCCACTGGCATAAAGTCATTCATATACTCCCTAATTATCCTTTAATATCTATGGGATTTATCCCTCTGTCCCTCTTTCATTCCTCATATTGGTAATTTGTGCCTTCTCACTTTTTTTTCTCATCAGTCAGGCAATTGGTTTGTCCATTTTATTATTCTTTCAGTGAACCAGCTTTTGGTTTCATTGATTTTCTCCATTGTCCTTACCTTTTTCTTTTATTTTTTTAATGCTTTTTGATGAGGAAGATTGGACCTGAACTAACATCTGTTGACAATCTTCCTCTTTTTTTTTCCCTCCCCAAAGTCCCAGTATATAGTTGTATATGCTAGTTGTAGGTCATTCTAGTTATTTTATGTGGGACGCCGCCACAGCATGGCTCGATGAGCAGTGTGTAAGTCCACACTCAGGATCAGAACCAGTGAACCCTGGGCTACCAAAACAGAGTGCGTGAACTTAACCACTTGACCATGGGGCCGGCTCCTGTCCTTACCATTTTCTATTTCATTTACTTCTGCTGTTATACTTATTTTCTTTCTTCTGCTTACTGAGCTTAATTTGCCCTTCTGTCTTAAGTTTTTAAAGTTGGGGTCTTAAATCATTAACTGAGCCCTTTTATCTATTCTATTATCAATGTCTAGTGCTATGCATTTCCCTCTGTGCGCTGCTTTTCCTGCACTCTACAAATTCTGATATTTTATGTTTTGATTTTTGTTTAATATAACATACTTTCTAATTTTCCTTTTGATTTTTGCTTTGATCCATGAATTATTTAGAGAGCATTGTTTAATTTCCAAGTATTTTGGAGATTCTCTGAAAATCTTTCTGTTATTGAATTCTAATTTAACTCCATTGTAGTCATAGAAAATATTTTCTATGATTTCAGTCTTCTTAGATGTATTAAGATTTGTTTCATGGCCCAGAATATAATATGTCTTGGTGAATATTCTGTATGTACTTGAAAAGAATGTTTATTCTGCTTGTTGAGTAGAGTGTTTTATAAATGTCATTGGGTCAAGATGGTTGATAGTACTGTTTAAGTCTTCCACATATTTACTGATTTTCTGTCAATTACTAAGAAAGGCATATTGAAATTTCCAACTATAATTTCCAAGTAAGTCAAGGGAGGTTTTACACTGAATACGGGAGAACTGGATGTGAGAACTGGGTCCTTCAAAATGTGAATAGGAATTCAACTGGATTAACTGCACAAAGGGAATCTTAGAGGAAAATACATGTACATTAAAAGTTAGCTGAAAAAAATTACAAAATTTTACCCATTTTATAACTACAGCTATCTTTACAAAATGCTTTTGTTCATAAAAATAGAATAAGGAGAGATTAGAAAAAATGGTATCTGAGGTATTCATGAACATTTCTTACTTTATTATTTTGTTAATGCTGCTTTAATGCAACTTGTATAATAGAAGAACAATTAAAATTTAGATTTGGTATTCTAAGGTAGTAAGTATCTTGATGTATCCAGAATTTAATTGCAAAAACAAAAACAAAAAACCTTTTTGTGGAATATGCATTAGGTCTGAAGAAGGAGGAAACTGGGAGATTTGAAAGCTTAACATTATGGCCAGTCCATGAAGAGTCTTGTAGGCCTGCTAAGGGCTTGAGACTTTATCCTGATGGCAACAGGAAGGAATCACTGAAAGACTTCAGGGAGTGAATGATGGCATGATATATGGGATTTCTTAAGACCACTTTGGCAGGAAAATAGAGGATTGAAGGCAGAAAGCAGCAATTAAGCATTTAGAAGTTCCTGTGATTTCACTGAAAGTCAATAAAAGTCTAAATAGGAGGGGGTTGCCCAAATTCAGGGAAAGATTTCTGAAGAAAATTCGTTCTGGGATCATTTGCAGGTGAATAATTAGAGAGGAATGTTCCCATAAATTTAGGATTGATGATAAGTCGCACTAGAAATCAAGCTATAAAACGAGAGAATCCTTATTAGGGAAGAGGTAAATGCTTTGTTAGGTTTTGAATATATGAAATTTGAGTGGCCTGTGGAACTTCCAGGTAGAATTCAGTAGACGGCTAGAAATAGACCTTTAAGGCTTGGCACTGAATCCTGGAAATGGGTGAGATTTTTTCAGAGAGGGAGAAAAGTGGTGAAAGATAGTTTTCTGGATGATAGGATTGGGAAGACGTGATGAGGAAGGGTTGAGGCAAAAGACACAAATGTATACCACACTTGGCCACATCATGGTGTTTATTTTGTGAGCAGGTTAACTGGCTCTGTTTAATGAGCAGCAAAATTTTACCTAATTCAGCTCATGCTATTTTCTAACCAAGATGAAATAAAATGAAAAATCTTAGGCTTACATTTCTGGAATCATTTCCAGTTTCAAATAGTTTGGCTTACGTTTTGAGCCAAAAGTCAAAGAGTTTTTTTCCATTTCTAATTACAGGGCATGATATAATACAATTTTCTCTAAATTAAATCTATTAATCTTGATCTTACAAGCCCTCTTCCTTTCCCTCTCCTGCTCAAAAAGACAATTTTACAACAAAAGTAGGTATGAACCTGAGGGTTTTCTTCTTTGGGTAGCTGAATGATCTAATTGGATGAGCATCATTAGGTTTAAGAATTCATAATTATTATGGTTTTTCTGCTGAGTGACTTTCTTTATTTCAAAGCCTGTTAGAGAACCCAAACTCATTCTCATATCCCCCTCATCTCCACTACCTCATCAGAACAGATAAGCCATTGTTGAAAATGCTGAAGTCAAGAGCACATTGATCTTTCACAGTAGAAGCAATTTCCTGTGCTCAAAAACTTGTAATGAGATTTAAAAAATACAAATAAATCTAATATATCCATAGTGGAGATTACAAAGTTGGATAAATGCAGACAAACGGCTGTTTAAACTGTCGTAACTTTCTCTAACATCCTATTGTTAATTTGCCGGCAGGTTTCTATACTCAGGGAGTAGAGAGGATCTGGGGTAAATTTGTACTTTACCTAAAATATAGCGCCTAGAGCTGAAATGTATACATAATTGACTGTCATTTGAAAAGGGAAGGCCCTGTCTTTTATAGTCTCATCAATATTTTAGAGACTAATTTTATTTCAAAATGTGAGAAAAATTTGTTATTTTTAAGGGCCTAATTTTCTAGTATTACAATTTGTTCTATGAGAATACTCAGGACCAATTTTTTCCCCCTCAAATAGAAGACGTATGCTGTTCTTTAATTATTGAAAGACTTCTGGTCTATTAAAACCTTAAGAAAAATTTTAGATTGTCAACTTTGAAGATTTTCTTTTAGAAATTCAGCAATCTTACCACCCCCTACCAGTAATAATATGGCTATAATCAGATCAGAGATGGCAAAACACACCATCCATGCTTCAAGTTATCACATGCTTTTCAATTATTTCATATTCAAAAGAACATGAGGAAGCATGTTCCTATTAAATGTGTGCACTATTTAGCTACCCTGCCCCACCCCCCACACCATCTGTTTCATTTTATTTCTGGTGGGGTTATCACACTTGCTGAGGCCTTGCCACTTAACCACTGGGCAAACGAAGTTGTTTCCTTGAGGGTCTCTCCTTTTTCTTTCAATCTGTTCACTCTACCTGACATACCTCTTCCAGGTTAATATTCCCCAAAAGGCTGTCTTTGATTATTTTATCAGGACAAGGTGGTCTGCCTTTCCCCAACTTTGTATCTGGAAACTATGAGAGAGAAATAAACATTCTAACTGAGAGATAAGAGACTAAATTGGCCTAGGACTGAAACAGTAAACAGATGATTATTGATAGTCAAAGGGGAAATATATATATTTTATTTTACATTCAAACTTATTGAACTCCTCTTCCCAAAATAAGACATAAATTCTAATTTATTTAACATCGTGCTCTAGGAAGATTTTAGTACTGAACAATGATAGTTAAACTTCATTTCTTACTTCTGCTGCTCCCGCCCCCTGTCCGTTCACTAACACAGCCTTCCATTTAACCATCCATCAACTCCAGGAGTTCTCTAAATACTTCCACCATTCTGTCCCTTTGCTCATGGAGGGTGGTGTTGTCACATGTGTTCTACTTTGCAAAAGCCTGTGTATCTGATAAGATAGCCCTCCAGTATTTCCATGTGTGCTCTCTGACATCATCAGACGGAAATAGCAGATTTGTCTTTTTGTGGCTTCCTCGTCATCAGTTTGTGCAAACCTACAAGCTATAGCAAATTGTAGCTCTAAACAGAAGAGGAGTAAAGATCCAAGGCAACCTCTGACAGTACTCATTCGTTTTATTCAATAAACAGTTGAAGGCTTATCACTTTTATGATCTACAGTAAATGTACAATGCCAACAGTTACTGAGCTCTTGCTTTCCCTAAGGCACTGTATTCAGAACTTGACATGCATCCTAATATTTTCGTTAATCCTCAAAAAACTCTCAAAGGTAGGTGTTATTACCCTCATTGACAAAATAGGGAAACTAAGGTATGTAGAGGCTAACAAGTTTACCAATGCTGCTCAGCAAGGAACTGGAGGGTGCCATTAAACACAAAGCAATTCTGCCCCACTGTCACACAGGTCGCACTTTTTATTCATGGGTTGGAGTAACAAGGACTTCCCAAGATCACTACGGTTTAAGGCACAACTGAAACTGGGTACAAGATCTCTTGAGATCTCTGTTCTTTTATTTTTTGATGTTTTTTTCTTAATATAAATTATTCAATTTATTGAATATTTAATTACTGAACAATAACTTAGTGAATTATTCAATTCTCTGTTCTTTTCATGACTCCTCACTGTCACAGTGATGTCCTTCTTCAGTCAGTGATTTTGACTTTCATTGGTAAGTTTCAGCCAAAAAAAAAAAACCTGTGCAATCTTGTATCTTTTCAAAAATAATTCTCTCTTGCTTTTATGCCTTCACCCAACGTTCTAAGTGCATAAAGTCCTCCACTACAAGTCGAGAAAAACTGTCAAGGTACTAGCACTCCAATAACTTTATAATGTAATATTACACAAATCTGTGTCCACAGCTCTATTTATTTAAAGGAAGTTGCTTTGTTTGAGCTTTATTGTGTTTTTAAGCTAAATGAAACACAGAAAGCCTTGATTTAGTGTACAGCATGGGTTTGCCAACACTACTTCAAATTAGACCTGCCAGCTAACCCCTATCTCTCACCTGTGAGTCTAACAAATAAATTATAAATGTTGGCACAATGTTTATATTATTATTTTTATAGCCCACAATTTACAACCCTGGCTGTCCTTGAGAGGCTCGTGTGTTTGTTACACAGTCTCCTCCAGGGACGATTCATCGAATGGCGACTCGACATCTGCGCTCAGGGAAAACTCAGGCTCGTTCTACTATATTCCATTTCCCAAGAAACATTACTATTCCTCATTGATTGTGTACAGAGGATTAATTATGCTGTCACTTGGTGTATTTACCTCCTTGGTGGTTGTGTTGGCTCGCTGACTTTAAAACGGTCAGTAGACGTCCTGGGGCAGAACGCATTTGTTTTATAAGCTGTCTCAATGCTGCATGCTGCTCCCAGACAGGAGCTGTGTCTGTATTTCCAAAGTACCAATGGGACAGGAAAAGTCTTCATCAGCTGCTTATTTTGAACTGTTCAAGAGAAACTGAGTTGATGTATTTTTCACTAAATTAACTACTCGTTGTTCACAGTGATTAAGAGAAAAAATATCCAGGCTTGATTCCCAACTTTACCAGTTATTGGCTCTGTGAGTCAGAGTGGGCGAGTTACTTAAAGATTCTGTGCCTGAATATCCTCAGCTTTAGAAACATGGGTAATAATGTCCACACCACAGAATGAGGAGAGGAGTAAATAAGATAAAGCAAATCACCTAACAGAACGTCTAGTAAGTGACACTCAAAAATGTAGCCGTCATTTTTATGCCATTATTATTGCACAGGGCTGCTGTGTAGGGAATCCATAAATATATAGTCACTAGGGCAGTGATTGTAAGCTCTGTTCTTTCTTTTTCTTTTTTAATGATATATCTAGGAGCTTAATCTCTGCTTACCAATTTATACAGTATATCTACTTTCTTTTCCTCAGGCAGCAGAAATAAGTGACCCCCATTCAAAATATTCCTTCTTGGGCATTTTTTTCCTTCCCAGCACCTGCTGTAAAGACTGTGCTCAAATAATTGTGAGTTTTACAACTGTCTGAAAGTAGGGCAGTGATTAGCCTTGAAATATGATTCTTTCTCTCCATTCGTATCACTTAAGTGAGTTTCTTTGGACATTGCCCCCATCATCAAACAAATTTATCTCCCTCTCCCCAATACTGAAACCAACACTGGGATTTCTGAACAGCACAGTAATGTAATAGATCTTACCAGCTGGACCGTTAGCACCGTAAGCCCCAGAATGCATGCCATTTCATCGCTTGCCTACAGTCCAGCAACAACCTTGTTTCCCTTCTCTAATCCTTGCCTTGCAGATACTAGTGTACTCTTTTTAAAACTATAAATCAAACCACATCACAATCCTATTTAACATTGATCAATTCTTGCAACCACAATGGGAAAAAAACCCAAACTCCTTAGCACCGCCTGCATGGCCTTCCCTAAGGCAGTTCCGGCCTTCCTCTCTGATTCAGTCTCCTGCTCTTTCTTCCTTGAATACTAGGTTCCAATTTCTTTGATCTTCCTGCTTTTCAAAGGCACTAAGTTCATTACGGACCCAGAGTCTTTGCACTTGAGTCTTCTCCTAGAAGACTTTTTCTCAGGTCTTCGAATACCTTCCAAAGTCATGTCTTCAGGTTCTGCCTGAATCCTTTCCGTTGACATACCTTCCTCGATCATCTTCCTTAGAACAGCTGCCCCTCTTTTATCATTCCCATCCTCTTACTCTGTTTCTCGTGGTACTTATCACTATTTGTGATTTTAATGTTTTTTGTATTTATTTATCTATTATCTGTCTCTCCCACTGGAATGTAAGCTGTAGGAAGGCAAGGATTTTTACAGCCCAGAGCATAGAACAGTGACTAGATCATAGCAAATATGTAGTCAAGAATATGAATGAGTTAAAAAAGAGCCTATCATGTATTAACTCAGAAGTAACCCAAACATTTATTATTTCAAACACAGATAACAATACATTTTGTCTTATAGTTAGCTTGCTTTTTTCGCAAGAGTGGCATCCATTCCATTTATTGTAATTCACCTATTTAATCATGCATATATCATTTAATGAATAAGCCTTTTATTATAGAAATATATTTTATCATGAAATCCTTTAAAAATCTGCTAGATGAAAATTAAGAGCCATGAATCATTTAAATCACTTCAGTATTTTTAAGGTTATATTATTCACCTATATAGTACCAAGAGTCTGACCTACTATTTTGATAAAAGTCAGTGAGATTCCTCTTACTGAAACAGTATTTTTACACTACCTGAGTTTTTAATATACAGTTTTGAGATTGTGAAGTGTTGTGACTATGATATCTTGTCAGTGTGGCCAAATTTTAGCTAGGACTTGGAGTTATGTGAAGTAAAAAAATAATTTGTATGTAGTTCAACACAGTTAGCTCTGGGCCAGATAATTAGATCATACCATCCAAACATGGAGATTCAGTATAAGTGAACTTAAATCAGCTTTTGAGAACAAACCAGTAAAACAAAATGAAATTTGTATTAAACTTGAGACCTTAAACTGTGGATATTAGAGTCGATTACTCTCTACTGTCCTGCTCATGCAATCATCTTGACATGTAGAGCAATTTAGTACTCTTTCTAGAAGTTATTTTCCTCCAAGGTTAAATTACAGGTCTGTCCCTTTATAATATATTCATTACAGTACATTTTAACAGGAAACAATGCAATCCTTAGCAAAACCTTAAAGAAAAAGCTGCTTTCACTAAAGATTTTGAATAATATACCCAACATTTTGGGAGAATGTAGATTTAGATGTGTCAATATGCAAACAGTTTCATAGAAATAACATCTTCAGAAATAATTATAATGTGCTTAAAAATAAGAACTACTTCCTTACAAAAGCTCTTCCCCTCCCCATGAGAGATGAATTGAAAGAATGAAGGAGTCTCTCTTTTGACCTGTTGCCCTTTATTAATTATCTTATGTATTCCCACATCCCAGGAAAATCTTCCTGGAGATTCTCAATGTTTACTAGGTGAGCCTGCCGCTTCCCCTGTACCTGATTACAACATGCCTCTCTCCCTAACCTTAGGAAGAGATGCACTGTCCAAGATCTGCCACCAATTGTCAGTCTTCTCCCAACATGGTCTCCACTTATGTCTCTACCATGCAATTTAGCATTTAATGAAATGTCCAATGTCTTCAGATGTATTTTTCTTTATTCTCAAACTAGATAATCCACATTTTAAAATGTGTAACCATGGTTTATTAGTATTTTTTTTTTTTAAAGATCGGCACCTGAGCTAACAACCATTGCCAATCTTTTTTTTTTTTTTTTCTGCTTTATTTCCCAAAACCCCCCCGTACGTAGTTGTATATCTTAGTTGCAGGTCCTTCTAGTTGTGGGATGTGGGACGCCACCTCAACATGGCCTGACGAGTGGTGCCATGTCCTCACCCAGGATCCGAACCCTGGGCCGCCACAGCGGAACGCGCGAACTTAACCACTCGGCCACGGAGCCAGCCCCTATTAGTATTTTTTAATTTTTTAAAATATCTAGCATAATAAAGATCTCATTGTAGACACTAATAAAACAAAAAATCATAAGTATATTCAATCTAGGTCACAGTACATGAGTCATCCTTTATGTTGGAATATCAAAGGAAGGATTCTAAGTTTTGTAATCTTTGACCACTTATTTTAAATCACATAGTCCCAAATTCCAAATCTTACTTTTTAAAAAAATTTCTCCATAGTCCTTATCATTATTTTGTTTAGTTTATATTTTACTTATTCACTTTGAGTATTGAAAATCTTCCCCAGTGGAATGTAAGTCCATAGGGGTAGAAATTTTTGTTTAGTTTTTTCACTTTTTTAACCCCAGTGACTAAAATAGTGACTGACACATAGAAGGTGCTGAATAAATATTTGTGGAATGAGTGAATGAATGACTAATTTCCATATTTACAGTCATGAGAATTTTATCAATGCACTCTACATTATTTATGGAAGAGATATATATATCTTCTTAAGTGAGCAAATAAATGAGCAAACTTTTGTGATAAGATCGTAATGTCAATAATACGTCCCAATATATTTACTCACTAGTAATATGCATATAAAATATTTTAATATTTTGGAAATCAGACTGCATCTTAAAATTCACATATGCATGTAATGTAGTGATGTTTTAATTATTTTTCTCTCTATCGAAGCCTGTTAGTCTATGCTTTGTATGTAAGAATTGAAGGACTGTGATCATTTGCTGTGCATTGACGATCAGTATTGTATCATAATTTTAGCTGTGACTGTGGTTATTGGTAATTGTAACGGTCAGCACGACTGACAGTGGTAGTATGAAGTAGGTCTGGTGCACAGGGAAGGCACTTTCTTTCTGAAATTTTCTCACCAATTCAGATAGCTGCTCCAAGATACTTGCCACATTTTGCTACTTAACACAGTCCTGAGAGGTGGTTATTTTCAGGTGATGTTAGTTAAATAGAAAAGAATAAACTCAACTTTTATTAACTTTATTTGCATATTCCTTTTCCCCCCAGTTTTATTGAGATGTAATTAACAAACAGCACTGTGTAAGTTTAGATGTACAGGATAATGATTTGACTTATATTGTGAATGTATATTTCTTTGAAAAAGAAAAAAGCTAACTAAACAGCAGTAGGTCTCTCTTACATTTAGTAAATTTAAGTAAAACATCTGTAAGGATGACAAATAAAATAAATAGAAATATCCATGTATAAATTTCTAGGTGTAAACTCAAAATGCACGTCTTGGCTCAAATTCAGTGAGGTTTGTTGTTAGATGGTAAACATAAATATCATTTACTGAGCACTTACGATATGCTGGGTACTAGGAAAGGTGCTCTTCATTTTGATTTCTGCTTTATGGGTGATGAGACTGAGACTTAGAAAGGTGAATAACTTGCCCAAGGTCATACTTACAGTCAGCAGTGGCCCTGGGATTGGAATCAAGATGCGGCTCCATTCTGCTTTGAGTCCTTGTTCTCTCAATTACAGTGCTGGCTTCATTTGAGAGCAGCTTCAGGCAAGTCCAGTGGAGCCTGCCTTCAGGAGCAAGGCCAGCTTCATGGACAAGCGATCTGCATAGTTGCCCAGATCCCCGCACTTAAAAGGGCTTCCTGCTTGGTTTAAGGCTCTGCTCTTGCCATTTTGAAAATGGTAATAATTTTGAACAAGCAGCCCTGCATTTTCATTTTATACTGGGCTCCACAAATTAAGTAGTCAATCCTGTTCAGTAGCTTTAGTACAGGAATTTCACAGAATAATTCCACCTTGGTTATTGCTTATTGAATTATTTTCCCTTTGAAAAAGATATCTAAGCAGACTAAATTTTCCCCCAAATATGGATTTGTGTTAGTCAACTCTCCCTGTAATCCCATTTCCAATGGACATAATCTCATTATAACTCTACCAGGCAAATGCTCCTCAGCGGCTCTGTTTTAGGCTTGTCAGTCCTGAGGTCCCCACTTAATGTCCACCTGTGGATTAACTCAATTATTTTTTTCTTTTTCAGAAGATTTATTATAGGGTACTCTCCTTCCTCAGCCAATTTTCTTCTTCAGATTATGTCCAAGGCTGTTAATTCAATTGTTTATTCAAATAGGAATAAAAAAATAATTGCAAAGGTCATGCACAGCCACCTGTTCTAGGTTCCAGCACACTCTCCAGGGAGCAACTGCTCCTCAACCCCTTGATCAGAAGAAATGTGCTAACCCAGTGCTGCACTTGCTCTTGTAGTTATTCGTGTTATATTATTTATTTCCTCTCTCTTTTGCCATCTAGAGTTATTATATGCTTTGAGTTGCTAAAGGGGCTTTTACGAAAGCAGGAGAAACGCATTTATGTCATATGGAGGCTGCATGCTAATTACTAATCTGGCAGGGTGTAATAACAATACAAAAGCATCAGTGAAGAGAAAAAATGAGCAGAATATGCAATTATTTTATGAAAGAGTTTCTTTCCTGGAGGAAGAAATCTGCACATTTACCATCTGCAACAAAGGAGATGTTGAACGGCAGAAGTGAATTACCCCAGCTCTGTATGCATGTGTATATGGAATAGGATGAACTTAAAATGACATTAAGTAATTTTGTTACTGTCGAAAAATAAAAATAAAGAACACCAAAAGGCATGACTACTATAGTGAACTCCAAAGATGTATTTTCAAAGTTTTTTCAAAGGACTACAGTAATTCCTTTGAAAAATCACATGTAATGTGAAGTAGTATAAATTTTCCCAGATTAAAAAAATATTGTATAGAGCTTTCATTGTTCTTCATAATGCATGTGAACTGAACAACTGCAATATGCTGTAAGGAAAAGGAATCGGTACGTTACCACTGCAGCCTAAGAGAAAGTTTGTTCCTAACAGCACATTTATTGAAGAAGTTAAATAATCTGGACAAGATCCCTGGTCAGCTTTTAGTTAGTCTTATTTTAAGTGACTATAGAGTTCAAGGGTTTTTGTGCCAGCTTCAAAACTAATATTGAGTGCTTACCTTAGTTTCTGTAAGCCCCTTTCAAAGACTTTCCAGAAGACTAGTTACGTCTCTCCACCCAAAATTGCCATCTAACTGGGGAATAAAAATATTACTTCAGTAACACAATCTAGTATTTCTCTACTCTTGGAAGTCCAGATTTGTTGGTTTTTTTTTTTAACATTCAGCATGCTAAATATGGATATTCTTTTAAAATGAGAAAGAATGCACCCTTGAAGATATGGGGACATAAACTTGTACTGATCTTAATTGCTTTGTGAATTCCAACACCCAGTGGCATCACGTGTTGCATCAGCCTAGACTTCTCACAGAGCTTCCGGGAGCGGTTCAAAGATTACGTTTTAGTTTGGGCTGGATGCCAGAGCAATGATTAAATTAACAAGGTTGGAGGACAAGCATGTTTAGGAAAAAGAAGTGCATAAATCACATACACTATTGTTACCCGTATGCTTTCTCTTGAGGTTATTTCTGTCTTCAGTTATGCCTTACAGGGAGTTGGTTATTTAATTCTCTGTGATTTTTTGTTTTGTGATAAAAAAAAATATTTTAAATGTAATTCAAGTATTAACTGTATTGAGTAGATGTCTTTAAGCTCAGCTGTGAGTGACCTGTGATGTGGTCACGTCAGAGAAGTCTTCTTTTCTGTCCCTTACAGACTGTCTGCAGGCGACATCAATTTGAAAGATGTATGAGGCAGAGTTGAAGCGCATCACTGATTCTCTCCCTCTATTTGTAAGCTTTTGGAGGACATCCAGTCTGGAGGGATTCAGTCTATTCAACTAGATTTTTAAAGTCACTAGTACAGATTGCTGCTTATTAAGCACACAGTGACTGAAAGAGGCATGTGTTTGTCTTATTCTGTTGATTTCACGATGATAGAATAAGCAGAATGCACATGCACCATTAGGCAGTTTGAGAGTTTTCCTTATAATGTGAACCTTTTTATAATTGGATGATTTTTTAGTATGCTCTATTATATTATTTTCATGTTCCTCTACTTTTTTATTGAGTCTAGTTTATTGCAAGTATATCTTGTAATATGTTTAAGGATGAACTCTTTTCCCTTTTTTCTCCCATGTATCTGGATTATTTAGCATCTTACAAATAATACACAAGTCTAAGTGTGATTCGAATTTCAGTATTCTTTTATTGACCAAGCTTTACGTTTAGTCCAAATTCATTTTATTTAAGACAATGGGTTTCTCAAGAGGATGCTTATGAATCATGCCTAGACTAATGATAAAGTGAAAGAAAGTGAAGATCTAATAACTGTATTCCTGTTGATCTTCTGCACCAATTCCTGATTTCTCTCCTCTAGTGTTTTCTTTTGGAACTAAAAAAGGATCATAGTGTTTCTTACAGGAGAGGCATTGTTTCTTTTCTGAATTGATGAACTTCAAGGCTATTAGCGTCAACAGCCACATCTAAATTGTTTTGGTCCCCAGAGGATTCACCGTGGCATCCTTCTTCAGGCCTTACCTGCTCTACATTATGATGTTTCTAGTCAAGCAGTTCAAGTCTTCGTTCTACACTTTGTTCCTCTGTTGGTCTTTCATAATAGATGTTTTTCATATATAGATGTTTCAAGGATGTTTATGATTATTTTATTAAGCAGGACTCACCTCACTCCTTCAGTCAAAAACTACTTTTGGATACCAATAAAGACAATTTAAATAATTTATTAATGTATTTATTTGGAGCAATACAACTACTAAAACTTGGGAAATAACTGTTTTGTCTACAATAAACCGTATTTCCGATTATGTTCTGTGACTATCTCTTGCTGATTTTTTGGTAGGAGGTTAATTATTAAACATAATCGGAAGTTAACTGGTGAAAACAGTGATGTAGAAAGACTTTGTTATCCTGCTTAGCGTAATGCCACTTATTTTGTTGTGGGTGAAGTTCATTCACATGAGAGGTTTTAAGCTGTCATGTCATAATGGAGGAAAAAAATGTAGTCAACACCTAATTTCTTTAAATATTCATGATCTTTTAACGTACAATGGTCTATCTCTGTTGATTATTTCACATATTCTGTAGACTCAGAAATTATCTTCCTTTTCAAGTTAAAGGGCAATGGCAACATGTGTTCCAGTGAAAAACAAGGTATTTAACAAGATTATTGATTGAGAACTGAGTATTAATATATTCTAAAAACCTTTTACCCTCCAGACAAAAGATTCTTTGCCTGCATTACTTTATTTGATTCCTAGTAGAATCCCATGACAGCTGGATTATTGTCCCCACTTCACAGAAATGCAGACAAACTCATACACGTTAAGAGGCAGGGTCAAATCCAATGCATATTTGTTTGTTCTAAAATAGTGCACTCATTAATGAGCAACATAATTGCTGATGTGTAATTTAATTTTGATATTTTTAATTGTAAATGTAATAGAAGAAAAAATGTTACTCAAAATAAAATTGACCACTGCTTATTGTTTCCGTCACGGAATCTTCCCCTCTCTTTTCATCTGATCTGTTCACTCTTTTAACAAATCTTCTATATTCTCAACCTCATCTCACAGCTCATTTCTACATCATGGCTTTCCTGGTACATTTGCCACAGGAGATCAGTTTTTACTCTCTTACCGATTCTTAGATCACATTCCCAAGAGAAGAAAGTTGATAAGCTCGATTCATATTTCAGAATGATGTCACAACAAAAGTCATTGCTTAATCTATTATTTGGTTGCCTTTGAGTCACATTTATTCTGGGTTGTGTCAACTTGGACTGAATATGGTGGATCGTGTGCCAACATTGCTGTCTTAAAGTTACCCCCTCAGCAAGTCTCTGGGATGATCATGGACACCTGGAATAAGCAGTGGGCACTTGGGGGTGGGATGGGCAGCTGAGGGCTGCATACCTTTCTTGATATTTATCATGACAAAATTTAAAATAGTCATCTTTTAAAATAATAAATTGGAAAGACGTGTTATTGTTAGGAATGGAAATGGCATATGTTTCATTCAGTGCTCACCTTTCATTTGGTACTAAGAGAGCTTGCATGGCCACTCAGATAAACTCAATACAAAAAGCTCTCAAAATGGAATCCTTCGTAATCCCTGAAAATTCTCTGGGAGCACTTCTGGATGAGGAGGCTTGACTGTTGCCTGTGCCTTCTTTCCTCTCTACAATTTAGATTCTTAGTTGAATTTCTTTAAGAGTGCTTTAAGAATTTCTTTAAGAATTTCTGTTAGAGAACACTAAAATACAACTACCTTATTTTAGCTATCCTCTACAAACTTGACTTTTGCAGCTATCCAGAAAGGGAATCAGCTAAGAGAAGGTCATCTAACTAGTTAGAGCTAAGAATTCAAATACCTTGATTATCAGATTTGTTAGTTTTCCTTAAACCACACTGCTTCTGCCCAAAGCTAAATTTTAAAATGTTTGAATAATATGGACATAGCTATTATTTAGTATGTTTGCAAACAAGGTGAATTAACTGAGTATTCTGTTTTCTGAACAGATTTTTATATCACTTCCTTGGACTGTTACTTTTTAATATTTAGAAAACCATGAGCTATACTGTAATGAAAACTGAATCAAACTTATTTTGAATCTTTCTTTGATTCAGAAGGAACCCTTGTGAACACCTTTGAATTCATATAGTTAGAAAACTGGATTCAATCTATGCATGACCTGGAAGCAGTTTTTGATTTAAATGAATGCTGATTGGCTCAGTCTAATCAGGCTGCTGTAACAAAATACCAGAGACTGAGTAGCTTATAAACCACAGAAATTTATTTCTCACAGTTCTGAAGGCTGGGAAGTCCAAGATCAAGGTGCCAGCATTATCACCACGTTCTGTTAAGTATCTTCTTCCATGTTCATAGCTTGCGTCTTCTTGCTGTGTCCTCATGTGATCGAAGGGACGAGGAATCTCTATCGGGCTCTTTCATAATAACATTAATTAATAAGGTCGCACCTCCTAATACCATCATCTTTAGGGGTTAGGATTTCAACATATGAATTTGGTGGGGACAGACTCATTCAGACCATAGCACTGATGTTATCTTACTTGTTATTCATCCTTTTTGCATGAAAGTGCAGAAAGTCCCAATTCTGTAGCCTCTGTGTATCTGTTCCATTGGCTCGTTCCTCAGCATCGATAGGGATCACATAGGGAAGAAAGTGAAGGAATACGGCAATTTATTCCATCAGCTGTGCAGGCTTCTGCTTTCCTGATTCTGGGATCTACGGTGGGCTCCACGGGCACTTGGAAAAGTTCTTGGCTGATCTAGGTCAGTAAATTGGTTCAGCGACCCAACCTTCCTTGTTCACTTTGCATTTTTCTCTCTCGAAGACGAGAGGTATATTAATACAAACTAAATCAAAGCAAAACTAAAACTGTAGACCAGCATTATTCAATGGTAATATAATGTGGGCCACAAATGTACTTTTTAATCTTCTGATACTCACATTGAAAAAGCAAAAAGGAACATAAGAAATTAATTTTAATAATATATTTGTCTAGTGTCAAAATGTTTAAATTTCAATGTATAATCAATGTAACATTATTAGGGAGATATTCTATATTCCTTCTTTCGCATTAAGTCTTTGCAATCTGGTGTGTGTTTTACTCTTACAACACTTCTCAATTTGAACTAGCCTTATTTCAAATGCCTGAAAGCCAAAAGTGGTTCATGGCCGCCATACTGGATAGCTCTAAATTCTCTCTTCCAATCATTCCCTGAGGAAAGGGAGTGGAGATGATTTCATCATGTTCATTGAATACGTTATCACAAAGCCTTACAATGATAATTTCACATACAGCAGTATTTATTGGAACTTTTCCTTAAGATATACGCAAATCTTTAGCTAAATGAATGCACATTGCTAAATTGTTTATGATAGGAAACTACACAAATATAGACATACCTCTTGTAGTTTTAATTGAAAAGAATAACTAACATCTATATTTTTCATAGTAAATATTAATAAGAAGAAAAGAAAACAATATTATCTTAAAAGAAGTTAGAAAGCAGCTTCTAAATTGTAATTCCATCTGTGGGTATTAATTTTCCTTTGTGCCAACATATATCTTATTCTAAATGAACTACTGTTCACAATTTTAAAAATCTTTTAAATTTAAGCATTTACCATGATAACCAGTTAAGATGAGAAAAAAAGCAATATGCAGGATAGATATGTAACTTGATCTCAGCTTTGTAAAAAGTATATGTAAATGTACACAAAGGAATCCAGAAACATGTGCTAAGTTTCTAGCAAGTGTTTCCTCTAGGTAATAGGATTGGAAGGGCAAGGAAAGAAACAGTCAAACTTTTCTTATTTTGTGTAATTTTTTTGGTAGTGAGAGAGTTATGCAAGTTTTTACTTTTTTGTTTTGATATCTTTCAAATTAGATAAAAAAAATCTAAAAGTGGATAATTCATTTTTTGCCATTCGTTTTATTGTTAGCATTACGTTGTTACCATATTTTTTGTCATTTTGCTGCTCTGTCCTAAATTAACTCTATTTCTGAGGCTATTGGAAAAATTCAAGCAGATGCTGTGAGTGTCCCAGCCTATTCAGATAGTCCAGATAGTGGAAGGATCTCTTTTGCATTTATTTCCACATATTTATACCATGTAAAAATAGTGTAGTAACTCCATAGTATTTTCAGTTCTTACAAGCTTTGGAAGGACTGGAAACCACTAAAATCACCATTAAAAGGATAACAGTTTAACAAGCAAGACATCTCATTCAACAATTGGTTGTGTTCAAAGTAGATTCACTTTCTCTTAAAAGGAAGCTAAAGAGAGCCCTTGATTTTCTGGAGAAACAAACAGCTTATGGGTATTTTAAAATATTGTGAGCATATTATATTCAGTTAGTGATAAAGAAAACATTTATATGATATGAGTTTGTCACCAAGGGTACAAATACTCCTGGATTAAAACAACAACAGCAACACTTCAAGAGGCCGAGCCATGAGAGGATTGGTTGGAAAAGCAGACTGTACTCTTCAAGGAGAGTGGGAACCCAGAAACTTAAACAGATCATAGGAGCATTTAACTGCCTTTTCCCTGAGGCCTCTGCTTATCTAGTAAATTGGGTTTAGTTGCCCTGCTGAGCTTGGGGAGGAAAGTCAAAGTCAGAGCCTGCCTCCCCGGGCTGGGAGTCCAGAGGAAGACCAAACCCAGATTAAACTGGAACCACAAAATACCACACCTGCAGGGTGAGAGGAAGAAATGTTGACCCCCATCCCCAGCAATGAAGATGAAGATGCAGGGAGAGTATCCGTCTACCTAAGTAGAGCAAGGAAAAAAACAGAAAAAGAAAAGAAACGAAACAACTCTTGTGTTGTGGCTGCAACTGGTAAGTCATTATAAGGGTTTTGTCTTTTACTCTGAATGAAATGAAGTCTCTTGAAGATTCTGATCTGAAAAGGGATAGAATCTGAATAAACTTCAAAAGTATCTCAGAGGCTGCTGTGTTGGGGACAGACTGTAGGGGGAAGGGTAGATGCAGAGAGGCCAGACAGTGGCCATTGCAGTAACTTATCAAGAGAGGAAGTCCAGACTGAAGTGATAGTGGTGGAGGTGGTGAAAAGAGGTCACATTCTGGACATCTTTCAAAGAGACAGCAGTTAGAATATTCTGTCTGTTTGACTATAGAGTGTGAGCAAAAGGAGCACTTAACATGAAAATAATTGAAAATACACATTCCCTACAATTCAGCAATCCCAACTCTAAAGTATTTATCTTAGAGATATTCTTACCTACATGGACAAGGAGACAGGTACAAGAATATATGATTCAGAATTGTTATTATTGTTCATTTTGTTCCCCTCACCAGGGCAATAGATAAACACAATGTGATATATTTAAATCATGTAATACTAATAATTAAAGTCAACTAAATCTAAGTGTATTAATGTGGCTGAGATAAAAAATAAGGTTTGGTGAAAAAAACAAAATGAATAAGTACAGGATAACACTCTTTATGTGAATAATAAAATCTGCAATCTAATATTGTATATTGAGTACAAATATATAAATTTCAAGAAACACGCAAAAACTTGAACTGGAAGGATATGCACAGCCTCATGGAAGTGGCAGATTTTCAGGAATGAAGGAAAATAAGAAAATAGAGATGGTTATATGGACATCTGTTATAATACTCTATATTCCTCTGTGTTTTCCAGACTTTCCTAAAATTGTTCAAAGGCTTGAGGCAAAAAATCTGTTTAAAAGAAAATTTTAACCAACAAAATCACAAGTCACTTGATGAACATGGATATTATTTTATACAAAGTTAGTTCCCATGCTTGTAGATACTCAGATTCTGTTCAATAATTTTGGCAAAAATTTATTGAGCACCAAGCACCGGCAAAGCAGTATTCCAGACATTGAAGGGATAGGATATTATCCAAACTCCAAGAAACACACAATCAAGTGATGTTTCCTGTTTTTGATACAATAGAGTTAGAGTTTCTCAAATGAGAAAAATAAGAGAGTAGCCAGAGTAAAAGAGGTATGTATTTATTCTGATTGGAAGAAATTCTTGAAGGAGGGGAGAGGAGGAGGGCAAGTGCATGTGAAATGAGGTTAGAAATGTATTCACTTGATAGAACGAAAACAGAGAGGTTGCTGATTCCACAGAATCACAGAAAGAAAGCGAAGCATTTCAAGTAAGTAAATGCAATAACTAAAACAGGGAGCAAAACAACTCAGAACTGAATCTCAAGCCTAACCAGCCTAGCAGAAAAAGAGTGTATTCTGCAATTTTTTTCCAACAGGAAAGCTGAGTTGCAGCACCTGAAATTTCTGTCATTCTTAAACCTTAGAACTACCTATGTTAAGCTTATCATAATTAAATAAAACATGAAATGTTAAATAACATATGTGTGGATACATTATGTATGAAAACACTACTATACATTATGTATGAAAGGTCCACTATGCTACAGAAATCTAAGATATGTACTCAGTTTTACAAATGCATTTATGGGAATCTAAGAATAATAATGAAAGCTGTCTTTTAATGCACACTCAAGGCGATGCATAGTAGAAATTAAACTATTAAACTACTTCTAGGCATTATATTATTGAGTTTAGCCTTAAGAGGTTGTAGGCACTAATATGAACCCCATATTACAGATAAATAGCATGAAGCTTAGAGAGAATAAATGAGTAGCTTAGCTAGTAAGTGGTTCTCCAAGGTTCTGTAATCCAACCATTGGAGCTTCTACAGCTATAGGTATCTATGCTCCTCCCCAGGATGGCAGTATAACTTGGTGGTTGATTTTTAATTTGTAATCAGGGGGATCTGGATTCACATTCTGGCTCAATGACTTACTAGCTGGGTTACTTTGAAAAAGTTGATTTTTCTGTCTCCTATTTCTCATTTATAAAATTATGGTTATACTAACTACATTAGAGATGTAGGAACATCGTGAAAATTAGAGAAGTAATGCATAGCTTTAAAAGAGTTCCTAATGTCTAGAGAACATTTTTGAATTTCTATTATATATTTTTAAAAGTTAGCATCATCAGGTAAATGTGAAGATACTGGTCTTTCTCAGGTTGACCTCTCAAATGAGTCACTGTTAGGACACAGGGAAAAATTAGGACACTTGCCCTGCTGAATATCATTCTGTCAGGAATAGTTCTGTCACTATTGGGGTTGAAGTACATTCTTAACACATTCAACATATTAAAAATCATATTAAAAATCTAAGTACGACTAATATTCTGGTATTAAGAACAGATGAAATTTTGATTGCTACAACTGTCTTTTGTAGATGTGAACAATTGAGAGATCATTATAATAGCATTTTTGTTCACATATTTAATCATTCATGGCATTCCATTGACCACTCCACAATATTAGAGTGTGACAACTGATGATTTCATTTTTCTGTAATTAGATCTCAATTTTTTTCTTTTCCTTCTTTACCTCATCTTCTTTGTCTGGGCTTTTGTTAAAACCTCACAATTATTGGAGAAAGATACTTTGTGAAAGTATAGGGGAGCTGTTACCCAATGGTCCATATTTAATGCCTAATGAAGAAGAAAATAATATTCTTTTGAGATATACTAGTCGAATATTTTATTGGATTGAGAGTAAATCGTGCTTTCCAGATGATCCTCGTTGTCACTGTACACAGAAATTATTTTGTGAAGTATTGTTTTTTTATTGGTGTCCTCATAGTCATGTGATTAAACATTGACTTCCAGTGTTCTTTCAGAAATGCCGAAAACAATAGCCAATTTAAAACTTGAAACACACACACTCTCCTCTCATGCTCTCTGTGTCTGTCTCTGTCTCTCATGCCTTACCTATCAAATGAGCACACATTTAATTAGGCCTCAGTTAGCTTTTCTAAACCAATTTATCTCTCACTGTTCCTTAAATAAACTCTTTATGAAACTAGACTGTATGTATGTAGCTGTCTTCACAAGAAGGGGACAAGTTTGGAAGAGTTGTAATCTACTCAGTTTTACTCAAATATGTAGATACTCAGTGTAGTTTAAAATTACCATTATCTCTTATAAAATAATCTTGGTTGAATTAAAGGTAAAATCATTCATAAATTCAAGCAAAAGTGCGCTCTTATATGAGTTTAACTCACTTTGCTCTAAAAACCTCACATTAAAGCAAGCAAGCTACATTATGACCTGATTATGAGAGTCAAATCTTAATGCCTCTTGGAATAGATGTTCTCATGAAAATAAGCCATGGAAGGATGAAAATAACGAAACTAAGAGAGCATTGAATATATATTAACAGTTACCTGATCTCTCCTTAATCCCTCAGTGTTCAATTCCTCGCTACTGTCTTCTGTGTAAAGTTCCTGAAAAACAACAAGGAAAAGATATTCCGTTTCTAAAAAAGAATTGATCAAAATGGATCACAATCTTAAAATGTGCTATTAGGGAGAAAATATAGCGCCTAGATAGGCTATGTTCTCTGAAATCTAATAGGGATGGATTAAAATCCTGGTGACTCATTTAATAGGTCTCTTGTTTTCCTATCTTAATCCAATTCAAGACCCAGCTCTGCGGGCTTCCTTATTCACAAAGCCTTCCACACGGAACACCACAGGCCCATCTTCTTCTCCAAAGTCCTAAGCACTTATTCTTAACTCATTTTTATTTTATATATAATATTGATCTTTACATGTAACAAATATACTGAATTAATTAAATAAATTTATATATATAATTTAAGTTTAGGCTTTCCAACTAGACTATGAGCCACTTGATGGCAGACAGGGTAATGTTCCTCCTGGTGACTGGTAGAATGCCTTGCACAAAGTTTGTATTCGATAAACATTTGATTTCTAAATTGATAGAGCTGTTTAGACTCAAGAGAGAAGATTAAAACCACTGACCCCAACCTCATAAGTTTAAGAGAAGCAGAAGAAATGTTGATGTTGAATCAAGAGCAGTTTCAGTAATTGCTGTTAGGATTGTTAAAATTGGGATCTAAAACACATCCCCAAATAAACAAGTTTACAAAAAAGCAAAAATAAAGGAAAGTAGGAAGGAAAAGAGAAGATTATGACTTAAGAACAATATTAACCAATATAGAGCTGATGATTTGATCCAGATCAAAGAATCCTGCCTAAATGTTTTCAATGTTAAGACCCATTCTACTCTAACCCATGACTCAAGCTTTATGTGTTAGCTTTTCTTTTGTTCCCAAGGGAAAGAAAAAAAGTTGTGCAAGTGCTATTTTCAGGCTGAGGAACACACACTTTTTAAAATGGATTAGCATTTCCAAATTATTTATGCCCTATCTACTTATATTGTTTGTGCCAGATATCCAGATTTTACATCTGAATAATAAAGAAAAATGTGTATTTTTTGAAAAGTTGAAATTTTACTCCAAAAGTGGGAAATTGAGATCATTAATGACTACTCTAAACCTTTCTGCACATTTCAAATAAATTCACACTCACAGCTTGAATGTCCTGTTCTACTCCTGTCACGGCTGCTCCTTCAGCCCAGACGCTTTTTCCTTGCTTAGTCCACAGCACCCCCCTCTCTTTTGCCTCAATAACGTTTATTTATCTTTCAGCTCCCCTTTCAAATGTCACTTCATCAGAAAAAACTCCCTTAGTTTTCTCTAAGCCAAGGTCACCTTCCTTTATAATAAACGCTTATAGATAAATGCTTCCTTCATTTGGAACCCTTATCTAGTTGCTAAATGCAGGCTCATTTGGGTGATAATTTGATTTATACCTTGCCTCTACGGTTAGACTAGAAGCCTAGGGAGTGATGATGAATCATAGATATTCTTAACCACACAATGTTAGCTACAGGACAAGGTAGGTGCCTTTACTGAGTAATAAACTGGAGTGATTTACTTGCAGCTATAAATTAATTTTTAAAGTCCTGCAACGTCTTCATTTCGATGTGGCATATGTTCTGTGAAAGTTCCCAATTATTTTGGTATCAGATTCAAGATTGATCAATATTTTTTAATTTGTCTTGAGTAATCATTTGTTAAATTCATAATCTTTGCTTCCTTTCATTTGAGCAGGCAATAGATCTTCTTACTTTATAAGATTAAAAAAAATTTGGATAAATTCTAAAACATAATTATCTGCTTTGATCTTTACAACGTATGTAACAGCAAATAAAATTTTTTATTAACATTTTGTTCTGTATCCAGCATATAGCATAGTGGATAAAAACTTGAGCTTTGCAGTCAGACATGTCTGAGTTCTGATTCTGCATGACCTAAAGAAGGTTCCATAACTTCTATAAGCCTCACTAACCTCATGAGAAGTGAAAATATGACTATCTCACAGTGGTGTTGTGAGAATTAAATAGTGTAATATGCATAAAAGTCCTCACAAATTGGCTGGCACAGAATGAGCCATCAGTCCATTTTAATTGATTATTACTTATTAGAGCATCTTAAGAGGGGAAAGACTGAATGTTATTTCTGTGCTTCATAGATGTGAAAACAATCACATATTCCAGTTGAAGATACATTTAAAAAATATAACATACAAAGCACTAACTCAGATAAGCAGAGTACCTTCTATTACACATCTCTAAAACCCAGACCACCTTGAGATACTATAGCAGGGGCTGGCAGACTTTCTCTGTAAAGGCCAAGTAGTAAATATTTTCAGTTTTGAAAGCTATAGAGTTTCTGTCACAGCTACTCAATTGTGTTGTCGTAGCATGAAATCGGCCACAGACAACAAGTAAACAAAGGAGCCCAGCTGTGTCCCAATAAAATTTTATTTACAAAAGGAGGTAGTGGATCAGACTTGTCAACCCTTTCACTATCTGAATATGTGTGTCTCACTATATAATTGTACCACAGGTAGTCATTTAACATTTGTATAATACATTTCTGCAATAACACTGAAACTTTAATGGAACCAGAGTGCTTAAAAGGTAACCTTTAAGAAATATTAATGCATATTTCAACCTTTATGCACATTTGAATACATGTAATTTCTAACCTCAATTGTGAATTAGCTGTTTACCAAAGACGAGATTTATTTTCTTCAATGGCTGTGGGTAAGTCAAACTTATTATTGCCTTTCACTGTGGCATAGTGCTTTGCAAATAGTAGATGCTCAATTCATATATACATAAGAGTAAAAACTAATAAAAGACTCGCATTTGCCTAGATACAATCTTGCTCATGCATCTTTAAACTCAATTGGAGACAATATCAATTAGTGCAAGGATCCTGGGCTTTCAATCCAAACATGTCTATGTTCTTGTCCAGATGTTCATCTTGCTGGCTGTGTATCCCTTGATAAGTTCCATTGTGAGACAAATAATAATATTTACCTTAAAGCAATGGCTGTCAATCAGCAGGCAGTTCTGCCCCCAGGAGGCATTTGCAATGGTCTGGAGACAGTTTTGATTGTCACAACTTTGGGGGAGGGGGTTGCTACCAGTATCTAATGGGTAGAAGCCAGGGATGCTGCTCAATGTCCTGCGATGCAAAGGACAGCCCCCTCTCCCTGCAAAGAATTATCCAGCCTCAAATGTCAATAGTGCCAAGTTTGAGAAACCCTGCTCTAAATGTTTGTGTGAGGATTAATTCATACAGCGCTGTAAAGGTTTAGCAGAATGCCTAGCTCAATAAATCTTAACTATTAATAAGACTGATTTCTGTTGACTGGTAGAAAATAAACACTTAAGCAAATTTTGAATGAACACAAACATGTATAAAAATAAATGAACTCTCCATGCTAGAAGCATGTTGATGCATTTATTTGGATTAAATAATAAAATTGATACCTACCCATGTATGTATTGACATCTGGATTCCACATGCTCTTTGTGAGCCTTGAAAGGTTTTGAATGAAACTTGCCTGTTCTGTCATTGTCATGGTAAATGTTTTATCTTGATGTTAATATCTAACTTGCTCTAAATTCATGTGGGAAATTTGAAAGTTCTATTTCCTATCTTAACAATCAATGACAACTTAATCAATGCTGCTAAAAACAAGCCCCAGTTCTTATGTAGCAGGAAAGTAAACAAGCTGGAGAATTAAAAGTGACAGAATTTTCACATCAAGAACAGAGAGCATACTTCTGTTTGCAGCTAGCTAGCTCTTCTGTGATTGCAGCCTGAAAGGTTCCATCTGCTTGGTTCTTTCCTCAGGGGATTGAAGCACCTTGAAAAGGATAAGGGAACCTGAGCATTCGAAAGCATTCATAATGTTTCATATCATTAGGTTTAAATTAAGTAAATAACAGAATACAAAACTGGTGATATATTCTGAGGTTATGCTAATCAGAACTTGGGATCTCCAGCACTCTTTTCAGAACCTTCTTCCCCAGCAGTAGTCCCGCTGCTTCTTCTTTCACCTGCTTCTAGATGCAACAGCAGGAGGAGGCAGCCATGAGGAAGAAAAATCTCTGAGGTGGTACTTACCAAACAATAACAGCAACAAAGTATGTACTCCTATCTTGAAGCTCATGTTCTTACTCAAATGCAAGTATGAGTCAACAACGGTTTACTATCAGCAGTGAAAGTGGCTGGGATTGTGCCAGTCTCCCACTGCATCCTGGTAGGCAAATTCACACATATAGGTGTCAGTTGCTACCAAATGGGTGAATCCCGTTGGACTGATGGGTGACGTCTAAGGGAAATTGGACTGTTCATGCCCCACCTAAAAGGGTTAGTGAGTATTCAATTGCAGTTATTTTTGGCCATATAGATCCAATGTTGTCAGGTCTCCTAATTTTTTTCAAGAAAGCCGGAAATCTGAGTGTTTAAGGTTAGCATAAAATGATCAATCAATGAGACTTAAATAAATATATGAACAACTAAAAGTTAATGTAAAATGGTACAACCACTTTGGAAAATTGGCGATTTCTAATGAAGTTAAAGATACACCTATCATATGATCCAACAATTCTACTCCTAGATATTTACCCTACAGAAATGAAAATATATATATCTACAAAGAATTTATACAAAAATACTACAGCAACTTATTTCTCATAATAGTCCCAAACTGGAAACAACCCCACCACTGCTCTTCAAGTCATTGTTCAAATGGCATGTTTCCTTATTCTCCTCTAAATATGTTTCAGTTTTGTTTGCATTCTGCTTAGATGGACCTTGAATCAACTACAAGATTTTCAATGTGCTTTGACACCAAAGAGCACGATGAAGCTGATCTCTGCTTTATGTTCCTTTCTATGTTTCTATAGATGTAGTTAAAGAAGATGCTAGGTATTTTGATAGTTATATCTTTCCATTGATTCATATTTTTCCAATGATTCATATAGAGCATGGTTTCTTATATAGTTCAAAAGCTTTTATATCTGCCTCTGATAGACCGTCTTTTTTTATTCTATCCTTGTACAAAAACATTCTTTGTTTTGTTTTGCTTTGCTTTGTTTTTGCTCAAATGGCATAATGCAGTTCATTTTAATCTTGTTGAATTTGGTTTTTCCATTTCTGCAAGCTGTTTAACTATATGGAAACTGTTGTTGAGAGGCAGTACTTTTAGGAGCACCAACATTGTAATTATTTCCATCATGACGGACATATACTGTATGCTAAGTGCATTTCTGTTAGTTATCCCATATAATCCATGAAATGGTAGATGCTCTTTCCTCAATTATATGTAGTTTTATAGATGATGAAACTGATGCTCACAATGGTTAACTCACTTGCCCAAAGACACGCAACTAGTAAGTGGCAGAACCAGGACTGTATTCTAAGTCTACCAATTTCAAAGTCCACTCTTAATCATTATAATATTGCCTATCTGAAATCTGAAAATAATTCCTTCTGTTTATTCCATCCATTGGTAAAGTGTAGAGTAAGACGTGGGTCAAAGTCATAAAGTAATAAGAAGGTTACTCTTGGGTGACACACACATGTATCAGTTTAGCTTAAGTAAGATAACACTACCAATTAAATTTATAAAAAGGAATTTCGCCCACCTTAATTTTTAAAATTTTGTCCAGAAGGATATAATTAGAGACTTGGACAAACATATTTGGACTTCAGCATAACATTTATGTCTATTTATAGTTTCAAGCCTTGTTCTAGTAAACTCATGTGGCTATGCTAAGACACTTTTCTTTCCACTCACATTGTCACATTTCTGAAAGTAGGTTACATCTGAAAATTAAAGTATACCTTTAATGTGGTAGTATTTCTAAGGCTGGAGTTATAACATGATGTCTTATTGAGGAACTAGAGTAACCTGTCCTAGAATCTTTTGAATGCTAAAGGTCACTCTCTGGTCTGTGGTTATCAATATTCATTTATTTTGTTTCTTTTTTCTTTGCTTTTGAGGAAGATTAGCCCTGAGCTAACTGCTGCCAATCCTCCTCTTTTTGCTGAGGAAGACTGGCCCTGAGCTAACATCTGTGCCCATCTTCCTCTACTTTATATGTGAGACGCCTACCACAGCATGGCTTGACAAGGGGTGCACAGGTCTGCACCCGGGACTTGAACAGGTGAACCCCAGGCTGCCAAAGCGGAACGTGTGAACTTAACCACTGTACCGCCAGGCCAGCCCCAATATTCATCTCTTTTGCCTGTTGAAAATCAGAGCTGCATTTCCCTTTTCAATTTTCCTGCATCCCTCTTCTTGGCCCTTTATTCTATATGATTAACTCAATACGGAATTTTCAACCTTATTTGTTAAGTTTTCTCACTTTGGAACGTAGTAATCACAAACCAGACACAAATTCATCTAGAGCAGAATAGTTTACATGGACAGTCCCCTCAACCACCTCTCTCAAGTGTTTCTTCTACTCTTGGAATGCTATGCTTTTGAAAAAAAAATCTTTTTACTTTGTTAGGCCAAAACACTTCCTTGCTTTGTTCCTGTAAATATAAAAACCTTGAAAGATCTTTTGTTTGTCCTTGTATCCTTGTAAACATCAGCTCTTTGGATTTCAACTTTCCCGACCTCATTTTTAACTCAGAAACTTCCATTTGTCTGTATCCTTTGCACACGTACCTTAAAAATCTAAGGTTAATACAGATTTTCTTCTTCAACAATGTTTAAGAGCAAATACCTGGCATTTTGGAGTATTTATGGGTTAGACATTCTAAGTACCTTGCAAAATTTACCTAATCAGTACCTTGCAAAAATTGTAAGTTATTTACCTCTGTTTGACAGATGCAGAAATTGAAAGTTTAATTTGCTCAGGTTACACACCCATTAAAAAAGCAGATCTGATTCATCGAACTCCAAATCCAGCTCTTAACAACATTCTTGCCAAAATCTCACTTTCTGTCAACTCCTCTTCTACCTTCCTACCACCTTGCCAGACTTCCTCCACTACAGAATAATACCTACTTTTCCTTTCAACTTTAAAAAAGAATTCTGAAGATTTTGGAATCATATGTTCCTTCTTTAAGCTGGTCATATTTGTCATCTAAGGGACAATTCAATAGTTTTTACCATATTGGTATTTAAGAAATATTCTTATAAGAAAATTCACGTAAAATGTAAGATTTATACCAACTTTTCATATTTCTCCAATAAATTGACCTGATTCTTATCCTTTGTTAGAAGTCAGATATATATCACAAAGAAATAGGCTACAAGGTGCAATACTATAGTTTACTAAAGAGATGCATATTCAAATACTGTAAGAGTTGGTAGAAGCGTGGGGTGACTTCCAACTGGGCGGGTGTTAGCATCATGGAGGAGCTGGTCTCTTCCTTCACTCTTTGTAGCAGAGATCATAGTTTTCCACCAAAACCCATTACCTTCTCTCCATATAATAATAGGATTCTGCTGGATACATGGTTAGATTTAATTTTCCAGGCTCCCTTGCACTTTTTTCTTTTTTGACCATGTGACTAAGTTTTCTCCAAGGGAATATAAACAGACGTGAAGTAGCCTCCAAACCAGGGCTTTTTAAAAAGCAACGAGTCTCTTGAATGTTCCCTTTTTCCTTCTAATGTCTGGATTTAAACAACCAGAAGGGCCTGGTGGGGTGTCACAGCTAGGAAAGAAAAGGAGCCTGGTTCTTGAATCAAAACATGAATAAGATCTACAGCAAACCAGGAACACCTGCCTTCTATTGTAAATGAGCAAGAAATAACCTTCTATTATCTTAAACCACTGATACTTGGAGGGGGAGGAATCTGTGATGACAGCTTAGTTTATACTCTTTCAAACATTTAATAAAATGTATCTACCAACTTTCATGATTTTATAACTAGGATGGTTGGGGAAAACTGTGTTCTAGGGGGCCCAGCCAAAAAATATTATAAAACATGCTAATACTGTGGAAGAGATAGTGAGCTCACAAATGAGAAAGTGATCAGTTCTGCCTGAGAGAGTTTCCCAGAGCAGAAGACTTGAAGGATGAAGGTAAATTTTCAAAGAAGTTGGAGAATGACAATCTAGGAAGTGAGAATAGTGTGCATCAAAGGCAGATAGTGGCCTGTTCCTGTGAAGTTTAGTTTGGTTGAAGCACTTGGCACAAAAGAAATGAAGATGGACCCTGGAAGGAGATTAGGATGGGGAGTTAGACTGAGGCAGATCTTGAAGCACTTTCAGTTCCATGTGTGGTGGGCAGAATAATGATCCCTCCAAAGATATCTATGTCCTGATCCCCAGAACAGTAAATATATTAGGTCACAAGGAAAGGTGGAATTAAGGTTGCAGATGGAATTAAGATTGCCAGTCAACCGACCTCAAGATAGGGAGATTATCTTGTATTACCTAGATGAGCCCAATGTAATCACAAGGTCACAGTCCTTAAAAAAGTTAAAGGAGGAGGTGACTATGAGAAATCAGAGAAATGGCAACAGGAGAGGACTTGGCCCCATGGTGCTGGCTTTGGTGACAGAGGAAAGGGCCATGAGCTAGGGAAAGCAGGTGACCCCTGGAAACTGGAAAAGAAAAGAAAATGGTTCTTCCCTAGAGCCTCCAGAAAGTACTGCAGCCCTGCCAACACCTTGGCCTTGGCCCAGTGAGCTCTGTGTCAGATGTTTGATCTACAGAAAATAAATTCGTGATGTTTTAAGTTGCCACATTTGTGATAGTTTGTAATAACAGCAGTAGGAAATTAATACCCTGTCCTAAACCTGTCCTTAGAGAACAGAACAGCATTGGGATTGGAATTGCCTCAGAGCTTGAAAGAAATGTGCAAAATGGGTTAATTGGGCAAGACCAGAAAAAGAAAGTCAAGGGCCTATTTTAACAGATCAGACCTCAAGTAAGATGTTGCAAGAGCAGAAAGAAGGAAGCAGAGAGGGAGAATATTCTAGGCAATGAGAATACACTTAGTTTTGGGCCCTGTGACATCCAGAAAGTGGAGGGGAAATTGCAATGCATTTTGAGGGCAATGTATTGTATGGGCTTATATAGGAACAGGAGAATAATTCAACCTGGGGATACTTTTCAAGATATTGTTAACAAATATTGGTAACAAACCAAGAATTTTGGTTCTTGTTCAAGCTTCTGAAGCGTTTGTAAATCTCTTGGTGCTTTCCCTTCCGCATGTTATTTTATGCAGAATGCGGTTGTAGCTTTTCTCTGGAAATGCAGGCCTATGTAAAAGTGACATCTTGTGTTGCTTTGATGCATTGCATTTCTAGTTTTCTCTGGCATGATTCCTCTGTTCTGGAAACTCCCGCTTTTAGTTCCTTTACTAAACAGAAAACAAAGACTGAACTAGAATCTCTGCAGTGTAAGGGATATGACTTATGATATAAAAAATGTTGGGTTATTTTCTATCTTATTTACAAATTATATGATAGAGACAGGTAAATCATTCCAAGGACAGAATTTATATAATCCATTACATTGACTTGGAGCAGATTCTGAAACTGAGAGAGAAAAGTTTGATGTTTAAAAATTAGATTTTGCAATTATTATGAAAAGGCCTTAAAATAGAAAATCCATTGATTCAAAATGGCTTGGAACTAGCTGATTTTCTAGAAGCTACTTTCTGGAAATGTTATTTTTTGTCACTAATAAGGCCCTTGTGGTCCCAGGTGTGAGTATATTATTCTATCTGTTGCTATAAATTGCTTTCACTGTGGCGTTTGAGTGTCGATGACAATTATATCAAAACATGCCAATTCATTTTAGTTAGGCCACAAATAAGATGCTCATCCATTGAGTAAATAAAAAACCATACAAAAACCCGGAGAAATCTATGTGATCAATGAAATTAATCTTGAGGGTGTTGATGGTTCCTCCTTACAGTTAAAAAGCTGGTATCAGAAATGCTAGGGAGGGAAAAAATCTTTTCAGTGTTTTGCTAAGGATTAAGTTAGTATGATGAAATCTAGAATAATAAGGAACAGAAAAGAATATATGGTAGAAAATGAAAAAGAAAACTAAATGAAAGGAACAGCATGGGCATATGACCACCTCAGATGAAGAGTAAGAGAAAAGCCCCAAGCTTAAAGCTAAAAGAGAAAGATAGGTCTCAAATCCCGAATAATAGAACCAGGGGACTGCTGGGAAGAAACACTCTGCAGAAGAAAGGAAAGGTGCTTAGATCAAAGATAGATGATATGGAATCTTAAATGAAGGGGAAAAAAATGGTTGTCAAAGAGAAAGAAAACCACAGAAGCTACAAACCTAGTGTCGGAGAACGTGATTACAGATCCCAACCTCAGGATGAGAATGAGATGGAAAGCTGTAAGGGAAGGACATAGTTTCACTCGTATAATTCACCTAGTAAATTGCATCATGTACAAACTCATCAGTCACTCAATACCTACAGCCCCAACAGGATGAGTGAAATACCAACTGTTTGATGTGCTAAAGGTCAGATGGGTTAGAGAATCAGACGTCTGGATTTGAAGCCAGCATTTGCTTTCTTATGTGATCTTTTCAAGTTCCTTAATTCTTCATCTTGTTTCCTCATCTGTAAATTGAGGACAATTGCACCTTCTTCAGAAAGTTATTTTGAGGGAGAAGTGAGATGAGGAAACCTCCTTGTCCCTGGTTGACACTAAAACTTCAATTAATAATTTCTTGGGGGAAAGGCAGGTACTGGTTTGAATTCTTTCTGCCCAAGTAAATCGTAGAGATGTAAGGGACTAGTAAGAGAAATAGAATCTAAAATTGCTTCTATATCACTTATGTGGAGGAAGGGAAGACAGCATCACCACCATCACCCCCATTTTTGGTAGAAAAAGCTAATCAAGGACAATAGAGAATTGAGTTTGAGGCAGGCCACTAGGCAAAAGGTAAGAGTTTTATATCTTTAAATATTTTCCTTTTGAGCATATAGAAGTTGTGATAGGAAAAATATGCAATTGCCTTTGTTTCAGGGTTAACCCTACAAGATCAGGCATCATTTACCGGACACAAAGTATGGTCTGTGGGCCACCTGCAACATTGTTCATTGTGATGCCATTTCAAACTGTGAAGTCCTGGAGTCACCCAGACTTTCTGAACAAATCTCTAGGCATGGGGCCCAACAATCTATTGTTTTTTAATAAGGAGGAATAGGTTTTGGTGGTGATTGGGTGGTATTTTTGGAAAAGAGAGAAAAGGGTTGGCCTAGGGCCAGTTGCTGAGATCTCTCCTGGTGATTCTTTGTTTTTTCTTAAGATTGGCCCTGAGCTAACATCTGTTGCCAATATTCCTCTTTTTTTTTCTTCTTCTCCCCAAAGCCCCACGGTACACAGTTGTATATTCCATTGTAGGTCCTTCTAGTTCTGCTATGTGGGACACTGCCTCAGTGTGGCTTGTTGAATGGTGCTAGGTCTGCACCTAGGATCCGAACCCGTGAAACCTTTGGCCCCCAAAGCGGAACGTGCAAACTTAACCTCTCAGCCACAGGGCTGGCCCCTCTCCTGGTGATTCTGGTAACACTGTACTGCCTCTGTACTAGTTGTTTTCAGCAGCCTGTACTTCCCGTAGCAGCAAACTGGATTTGGGTTCTTGGCAAGTTTCCTCAACCTTTGCAATTACATACATTGGTACAGGAGGTGACTACTTTAGCAGGGTCCAAATATCTGTTTGATACGGCTTGTTATGATACTTCCTACTGGAAATAATGTTACCACTACAGGGTACAGGACAACCAGGGTGGGTCCATGGAACAGTTAATAGGTAAGGCCAAGAGGTCCATGGATTGAAGTGAGGTATATTGTATTATTAGAGAAAGGCAGCTGATGGTAGGAGAATTAGAATATGGGATCAGGAAAACTTCATCAGCAAAGATTCAGAAAACTAAAGAGAAGTAAGAAAATAAAATAGAGTTTGTTTAACCTCCTTTCATTTTATGAGCTGTGTTTAGATCAATTCAAATACGTTGGACAGATGGAAGAAAGTGACCTACCACACATAGTTCACACCTGGAAAATCTCTTGCTCATTTCGTAGGCTTTTTATATGTGTCTCTAACCACTCTAGAATCTTCAATCACCACAACCAGCCCACACAGAGATGATCATTTCTTTCTTTGTCTCATCACTGTGCCTTGTACTTTGCTGTTTGTTTCATGCCCTGGAAAATGGTGACCCCTCCCTTGAAGACTGATGCTAGGTCTCATTCATCTTTATACCCCCAATTCTTAGCTCAGGGCCTCGCACATGATAGGAGACCAAAACATATTTGTTTAATGGCTGAAGTTATGGTGAAAGAAGTTGAATAAGTGTTCTCTATTTTTAAGGAGGACCATTTTAGTAAGAAGGTAAAGGCAAGTACACGAATTACTATGTTATAAGGCAGAGTAAGGTTAGAGTCCTCAGAGATTTCATCTAATTAAGGGGATTTCAAAAGGCTTCACAGAAAAGATGGTGCTCAAGATAGGACTTAAGGAATTAATAGGTTTTCAACAAATGGAGTGTGTTTGGAGGAGAACAGTTATTTCAGATAAATGAAACAGCAGGAACAAAGGGAGAGGCAAAAACTCAGGGAATATCAAGTGAACAAAGCCAAGGCTATTCTGATAGAGTTCATTGTAGGAATGGCAATTCGATTTTATCTCATATACCATATATGACAACCGGTAGAGGCCCCCTGTATTGAAAAGAACTCCTTGGCTAAGTCTGGGTTAGCATGCAAGAATATCATAATCAATAAAAAATAGTTGCCATGGACTCAGGAGATTACAATCTCTGAATCAAGGCACTTAAAGTCTACCATCTCTATATAACTATGAGAATAGTAACATTCTTTCCACCACTTATATTGAGCATCCAAACTAGATACTGAACATATACAATGGTAACCAGGAAAGACCATTAGGACACCTAAAAAAATTAGTCATATGGGGAATCTAATCAATAAACAAATATTTTCACAAATAATTGTGGACCTGTCCTAAAATGACAGTCTGAGGTGACATCCCTAGCCAAGTGATCTTTCGGCTGTTACCCAAAGGATCTCTCTCCCTAGTTGGGACATAGGAAAGCCAGTGCTCCTTGACATTTATTGAGTGATTCAAGTTCTGAGGCTCCTATAGCTTCTGTGTCAAAGTTTTAGATAAAGACTGGGATCCTCACATCTCTCTTTTTTAACCTATCATCCTCACAATTAGTTAAAACATCTTTGATAAGTAGACACAAAGGGAGTACATTTTCTTAAATTACTAGTTCTCATAGTGTGGGCCCTGTGCTAGCAGATTAGTCTGACCTGGAAAATTGTTAGAAATACAAATTCTTGGGCCCTAATAAACCAGAAACTATAGAGGTGGAGCCTGGTGAGCTGTGTTTTAGCAAGTTGGCCTTGGTGATTCGATGTACTTCCCTGGAGTAAAATACACACTTTGGAACAGGAAGAGGGTTCTCAGAAAGGGGGAAATTCCTCCAGAAGAGTTACTTTCCCAGTGACAAAAATGCTGTGAAGATATAAACTAAACTCCTTATTGACCACTTTTAAGGCACAAAGGGTTTGATGGCAACATATTCTGAGACATAACTGTTAGTTGTTAAAGAAGCAGGTGTCTGATGGATGCTCCATTTACTTTTTGCAGTATCCTAAGAAATGTTATTGGTCTTTAGGAGATATTGACAAATCATGACTGCTATCTGTAAGATAAAACAGGGGTTTTTCTCCCCCACTTGAAGTGTATTTGTGTGTGTTCACTTTCATAACATTCTCAAAAAGGTGAAGAAAAAACACTTCTTTTTTTTCTAAGATTAGCCCTAAGCTAACAACTGTTGCCAATCTTCTTCTTTTGTTTTTTCTGCTTTTTCTTGCCCAAATACCCCCAGTACGTAGTTGTATATTTTAGGTGTGGGTCTTTCTAGTTGTGCATGTGGGATGCCGCCTCAACGTGGCCTCCTGAACGGTGCCATGTCCGCGCCCAGGATCGGAACCAGCGAAACCCGCCGAAGCGGAGTACGTGAACTTAACCATTCGGCCATGAGGCCAGCCTGAAAAAACACATTTTAAGAAATTCTGTTACAATGGATATAAGAAATCACTACAGTACCCTGAACTGGGCCCCACAATGCTTAGTTCAAATGGCAAACTAAGATGAAAAATATTACAAATATTTTACGATTATAAACTGAAAACTGCTAAAGATACCTTCTCCCTCAGTAATGTTTTGTGCTTTAAGAAGGTAGAAAAAGAGAAATATTTAAGTTTTGTTTGACTACAGTACTTGGGTCCTGCGAAAGGTACTGGTTATGGGTAGCAAACTCTCCTCTCTAGAAAAGCTGTGAGACGTACAATTATTAAAGACAGCATGAATGTTTACTCTTGGTTTATCAGTGTCATCTAAACCCTTGCTACTCAAAGTGGCATCAGCATCACCTCCAACCTTGTTTGAAATGCGGAATCTCAGATCCCACCCAGACCTACTGAATCAGGATCTCCAGATTAACATGATCTCCAGGTGATTCATATGCCTATTAAAGTTTGAGAAGCATTGAAACACTTGCATTATCCAAGGGCAAAACATTGACTGGAAAATTTTCTGATATGGCAGTATTTAATTCCTATAGGTGGTGGAGTTCTGGTATCAACCCAGGCTGTTTCCACATGTTAATCTAAAAAAGGAGGATTGAGGGGGAAAAAAAGGATAATGCAAACACTGGCAGCAGAAGACACTCTAGAGTTCAACATAAAATGATCGACAGATTTCAAAAACCCAAATCACTATAAGTAAAGGTGTTTGAAAATTGTTTATTGACGAAGAGTAAGGGATAACCACTTGGTCCATAATGGTACAATAGCTCTGGTGTTCAGAGCTATCTTATATAACATTTCCCGTTAGAACAGAAGTCTAAACAAATTCCTTTTGCTAAAAAGAAAAGCCTTAGAAGAAGAAAAAAGATAACTAATTATACCTGAAATTTGCACAATGAACTGAGAGTAATACACCTTTGAAAATCAAAGGATTATTGCAGCCTATTAACAGTAAAGATGTCTACTGTACTAGAAAAAAATTTTAATTTTTAGAGTTTATGACTATGCTAATTCCCCAAACAGATACTTGGGCGACATTTATGGTAACTGAGGAAAATTTTCTCTCTCTTTAAGCACTGGAATTTGCATTTTCTAATGTCACATACATGGTAAAACATTGTCATGGAGGGAGTAAGTTATTCAGAAGTAGATTTAACCTACAATAATATCAACACTTTCATTTCAAGCTCATTGATTTTTTTTTTACCTTAATGAGTACTGGAATTAGTAGAGTACAAAAAACTCTATATCGGTTGAAAATCTTCTCACAACTCAATTTAATTTAATTTGAAAATAGCTGTTTTACTGTCTCTCAAACTAAATTTAAGAAATCAAACAGAGCATTAACATGTTAATTAATAAGAGGTTCAGTGGGAAGGTAGGAAATGATTAGTTGCATTACGATTCCTTCAGATTTTCTCTAGGAAACTCATTAAAGGGCTCTTCAAAAGTGCTTTTCTGAAAAGATGACAAACACATGGCACATGTTCTTCACAAATCTCAAGGTGTAAGGACTATATCTGGCTTCTCTCCGCAGTGTAGAGGCTTAGAGGTGTGTTCAAAACGGGAGACTCACCTCAGTGGCATTTAATAGGTTACATACAGCATGTCCCAGGCCAGGCACATGCTCCAGTTTGGGAGGGAAGATCAAACTCAATGCAGTCAATGCAATGGGGAGCCATTATCTTTGGGTTCACCAAGGAAGAGATGGTCCATGTTTTTCTTCTAGGAATCAGAAATGAGATGAGGAATTCTCTAAGTGACCTATATTTTATAGCTCTTTACATTTGGCAGAAAGTTTCCGTAAATATTAACTTATTTGATCTCAGTCACTCTGGTAACTGGGTGGGGTGAACATAGTTCCAAGAGGAAGCAAAGTGCACTCAAAATGGTCCAAGCTCACTTTAGCTTTCTTGTTGTATGTGTTTATAAACTTGAGCTTCTTTCTCTTTGTCTCACACTCTTTCTCTCTATACCTAAACATACATTTTCCATAAAGTACTTTAGATGCTTAAACAAGTATATACAATTCCAGATAAAACATACTTTAGATATCAGGATAGTAAAGTAAAAGAATGTCCGTTATGAAATTAGTACTCAACATACCAAAGACTTGTGTTCTTGCTAGAGGAAGACCCCAGGATTGGATCTCGCCTTTGTACCACCCAATGGAGGAAAAAGAATAGTAGCATTTAAGCAGCGGTTCTCAAAAAGTATGGTCCCCAACCAATAGTATCAGCATCACTTGTGAATTTGTTAGAAATGCTAATTTGGGGGCCCCACACAAGACTTAACTAAATCAGAACCTCTGAGGGTAGGACCTAGTTGTCTCTAGTTTAACAAATTCTCTAGGTGAATCTGATGCCTGTTCAAACTTGAGAACCACTGCACTGTTGAGTTATTCGTAAGATAAAAGCAGTTGAGCACTTACTTATGAGAGGATTATCTCCATGAGATAAGACCTTTACTATTTGGTTCACCTTTGCATTCCTACCACATGTGACAGAACCAGGCATATAGCCCACACTTCATGCATTCTTGTTGAATCAATAAACTATTCCTCAAGATATCTTCTAAAAGCTCCTGTAAAGTGGGTACTGTTTAATGTGGCAAACAAATTTTTATTTGTAAATAGAACAACACATTTCACAGGACTTTTGTAATAAGTGGAAATATAGGCATGAGTGAATAAAACATTGCATGGATAGTCAGTACCATATAAGCTGGAACAGCTAGTCTCAAACTTGGCTGTTCAAACCCGGCCTGATCATCAGAATTATCTAGAGTGGCCACAATAATTCTGATATAATAGGTCTAAAGCGGGACCAAGGAATGGGAATTTTAAAATACTCTGTAAATAATAATTTATATGTGCATATGTGTATATATATACACACACACACACATACGTGAGTATATAAACACATGCACTCCCATACACCCATATTCTGTTTTCAAGAATTATGTACTACTTGTGTATTTTAACATATAATTAAATGTACACACATATTTTATTGAAAAAATAGTATTGGCTTGTTTGAAAACAATTAAATGCAAAAATTTACAAAAGTGAAATATCCCCCACTCATCTCACTCTCAAGAAGAGCAAATGTGGGGCCAGCCCAGTGGTGCAGCGGTTAAGTGCACACGTTTCGCTTCAGCAGCCTGGGGTTTGCCGATTCGGATCCCAGGTGTGGACATGGCACCGCTTGGCAAGCCATGCTGTGGCAGGTGTCCCACATATAAAGTAGAGGAAGATGGGCACGGATGTTAGCTCAGGGCCAATCTTCCTCAGCAAAAAGAGGAGGATTGGCAGCAGTTAGCTCAGGGCTAATCTTCCTCAGAAAAAAAAAAAGAAGTAAAACAAATGTTTACAATTTGGTAGTTTTTAGTAGTTCCAAGTATTATTCCTGAACCCAAATTTGCGTGTGTTAACACAAAACTAAGTGCATTTTATTTACAATAGAAAAAAATGTATAAAGATATAAATATATATCAAAATATTATATAAAATATATTAAGTAGAATTATGTTTACTTTTTTCTGACTTGCAGTTTTTCACTCAACCTTCCACGACAATAAAAAGAGGGGTAACTCATTCCTTTTAATGACTGTACGATATTCTATAACATAAATTAACTGTACTTTATTTAATCATTTCTCTATAAATTCAGTACTATAAATAAGATTATAACAAACATCTTTACAAATTTTTTGCTGGAGAGATCTTATAAATGGAATTTGGCATCAAAAGCATGAGTATGTAAAGTTAATTAAAATATAAAACATTGAATTTAAATGACTTTAAATGAAGAGATATTAACGAGAACCATTTGGAGAATGAATGATCTGAGAACCACCATGTTTGAGCGGTTGACCCGGGGGGGAGAGGAGAGGAAGGTAAGTCTTCTGGATGTTGACTGTGATCTGATTTCCTTTTTCCTCTCATCCGTGCACTGGGCAATTCTGGCTCAGAATCTATCCTCACGACCTTATTTAATATCCAAATCTCACCTTCAACATAAATGTGGTATACTTATGTTTATTTTGCGATAATTAAAAATTTACACAATATGTTTTAATATTATAAGGTCTCAAGTTAACTCTCCTCTTTTCTATTTGTGTGCAACTAATAAGATAGCCAAACTAACAAGACAGAGAAACAGAAAAGGTATCTGGAAGTCTTGACAAGCAAGAAACTAGATTACAGTAGCTATTTTACCCCATATTTTCATAATTTGATTAAAAATTTTTTCTTATATTTTAATACTAGCAAATTATAAATCAGCTAACCCAAGTTTCAAATGTTTTATGATTCTGTTATGATATTTAATAAATAAAAATTGATTTTGCTTTTATAATTTTGTGTTTCTTTAAAGGATTTAAACTTACTATTATAATTCACTATTTAAAAAAATAGAGTCCACAATATCTTTGTGTAGGGTAGTCTAGCCAATCCATTTGGAATATTAATCTTTAATGTGCCTTTTTGGGTTGATATTTTTTTAAAAAATAAATAATATATTCCTTGATCTTCCTTTTATATTAACCATGTTCTTAGATTTTTTTTTTCAGTTTAATAATCTTTAGTATCAATTAGAGAGATACATACAGAGCTATGGCAGAGTTTAATCATTAATATTCATGGCTCACTATGACAACTATAGATAGTACCAACAAAGAAATGTGGCATTTTCCTAGGCTTTGAGATTGAGCTGGACATAAATATCTACAGGATAGCAGTGCATTAAATTGATGCCATACATTTACTGTACAGTGCTATTATTTAGGAAATTAATTAAATAAATTCCTCTAAATTTCAAGCACATAAGTGGCATCATTCTGTGCTTTGCTCTTGATAGAGATTAACCAATGTAATCCTCCTGTAAAATAGATGCTATTATTAATCTCACTTTCTCAATGAGAAAACAAAGAAACAGAGATGGTAAGTAACTTGCCCAGGGTTTCACAGCTAGTAAGGAGCAGAGAAGAGACTCAAAACCAGGCAGTCAGGCTTTAGAGTTTGTGCTCTTAGCCAGTAAGCTGCCTCCCTGCACGCTTCCAAACATAAAACCTCGATGGGACAATTTAACCATTCTCTTATATCTCAAAACTTGAGCTTAAGAGAACAAGAGAATAGCAGTTGTGCAAACATCTAATCTTGATATTTTAAAGTCTGTTAAAAAAACTTCTCAATAGACAGACTGTCTAAATGGTAAAGGCATAGAAAATAGGGAAGGTGGGAGGAAACTTCAAGGAAATTGGGGTAATTTTGCCTGGGAACAAATGTAGTAATCTATATAAAAAAGCATAGGACAGAATAAATAAGACCAGACGAATGGTCTGATGATCCACAATTACAGCCTAATTCTATTTGAGGAAGGAAGATTTATAAAGATGAGTTGGTGGGAATCAAGAAAATTAAAGTTTCTTTTCGTTCCAAGTATTATGAATGTAATAAACTTAGATGAAAATCATAAACTGGATTAGCTCTTGATGTGCAAAGTGTTCTCTTCCCACCTTTTTTGAGAAGCCATGAAATCAATTGCAACGTTATAGTGCAAATTTAGAATATACACCAAATACTCCTTTCCAACAAATTTAATTTCTCATGTTTGTATAAATAGGAAAACCAGAAAGAGCTGGCTTCTTTGCCATTATCTACCATTCATCTATTAGAAAGCTTTGTCCATTTTGCTAAAAAAGGCTCAGCAATCTATGCTCTAAAAGCATAAAATTACTGAGTGCTAAGTGGTGAACAGTGTTTAGAAACATCGTTGCATTAACTATTTTCTGCCTAACAACCTGGACCTTAGATAAAGATTGAAGTTTACATAGTTTTGATGGTGTTTATCAACACTCTGAAGTTTTAAAATGAAATGTTTCCACACCAGTTGACAAGGTTTCCACTTATGAGCAGCCCAGTAAGATAGGCTGCTTTTTAGTGTTTATCCAAACCTGCAATTTTGGTGTAAAACTTTCTCTTGCAGTGAATGATGGGACTAAGGACAGGTTTAAAACCTGCTTTCCCCGCAAATTGTAATTGGCTAAAATGGAACAATTTGGTAGTATCTTATGTAGAGGGAAAAGTCAGAAATTAGACTTAAAAGTAAAAGACAAGTGGGCATGTGGGCAAATATAAGGCTGCTGAAAACCCTACTTTATATAACTTGTATTCATAACTAATGTGCCAGACCAAAACAAACAAGAATATGAGTTTCATTGTTTTACACTCACGCAAAATAATGAACACTGAGCCAGGAAAGCTTTCAGATACTAGACTGTAAATTAGCATCTTTCACGTTTTGACCAAGCAGCAGAACTTCATACAGTTGATCATTTCTCCTTGAAACACCTTCATGACTTGCCTTCCAAGGCACCGTAAGCTCCCACCGTAAGCTCCCACACCTCACTGGCATTTCTTTCTTCGTCTCCCATGTTGGTTGCTCATAATTCTCCCAAGTTCTAAAGGTTTCAGTTCTCAGCACCCAGTGCTCTCATCTTTTTCCTTATAATCCATGCTGATTCCAGAAATGTGTATGAAACATTGTCACTTAATTAATTTGCCTAATTTATTAGAAGACATTAATCCTTTAGTAGGTAACATTTTGGAAAACTGAAGAAATATACTTCCAGACAATATTCATTATCCCAATTATCATATGTCAGACTCTGTGCAAGGCACAAGGTACGTAACATTTTATTTAACATTAATGCAACCCTGTTAGGTAAGGAGTGTGAATCCCGTTTCACAGATGAGCAGTGTTCCCAAGGTCACTTACCCAGGCATAATAATAGCTGGTATTTCAATACTTACTTTATGCTCCCTGCTACCTTAGCTCCTTGATTTACTTACCCAATAATCCTGTGAGATAGTATTATTCACATTTTACAGGTGAAAAAACAGGTTTATAAAGTCACTAACCCAAGATGGCAAAACAAATAGGTAGAATACTTACAATTTACTTTTTTAAACTCCAAAACTTGTTGTCTTTTTTCATGTCAGCTAGTGTCTTCTGAGGAGGCGAAGAAGAAACAATGTCTAGATAAGCTATGGAAAGACCCGGATAAGACATAGATTAGCTAAGAAAGTAGTAGGAACTAGGTAATCCAGGGTCAACAACATGACTGGAAACTTCGCCAAGTAGATTTAAAAAACCCCAAAAAACGAAAGAGTGACTATAAGGATTGAATGCTGTCTGTTTGTAATTTTGTCTGATAAGTCCACTGACAGGTCCTACCACATGTTCTCTAAGTTAAAACAACACTAATAACTATTCAAATTCTTCCATTACCATGAGAGCCATTTCTCTTGATTTGCTGGTTTTTATTCTTGATAAATAAAGATTCATCTTTAAATAATAACTGGCTTTCCTTAAGGGTTCGATGCTCTACTCTGATCTTAAGTCATGTGCTAGAACCACTGTGGTTTGCAATTTGCAAAACTAAAAAACAAAACAAAAAACTATGCTCTTTATTGTTAATTCCACTTTTCTCTTTCTTAAGGTATATTTTTAAAGTTTAATGGTATTAAAGTGATAAATTTAGCTGTCCTATAGAACTGATTGTAAAAATTGTACACTTAGATTATCTCTTACATCTAAGAAGTTCATATTCTAATTTACTCATTTAGTCATTAAATGTTTATTGAACATCTACTATGTGATAGACTCTGAACTGTAGACATTAGAGGTATGAAGAGATCCAGCATCTTAGTTCCTGCTTTAGAAATTAATGGCCAAACAATAGAGGACACAGATAAATAAGAAAATCTGAAAATAAGTATGTAACACACACACACACACACACACACACGTATGCACACAATGAAAAGTAACAGATAAAATAAATTGACAATTTCTCATGAAATGAACTCCAGGGGTAAGGCAAACTTAAATGTTGGTTGAATAAGCAGTTCAAAGATTTTGATCAGTAAATGATCAGCAGACATCAACATGTATGCTTGGGAATAAACTCAACTAACATGATGAGCCAACAACTCAACTAGGTGGAAGAAAAATTGATAGCTTAGAGGAAGAACACAAATTGTAGCCAATGGGTCACAAGTAGTTGACAGGCCATGGGCATAAGTCAGTAATTTTAACAGAAAGGATGGATTTGAGTGTTGAATCCAAAGGGTCTGTCGGAGGACCTCAGGTGAGAGAGTGGCTATTGTCCAAGAGATCATTCAGGCAGATTTTGTAGAGCAGAGATGGTAGATAGCCACCACAGAGCATTAAACCCCAAGCACGGGGCCTTTCTGAGAAGAGGGACCTGTGCAGCTGTGTTGGTGGCATGCCCATGAAGTCTGCCCTGCTCTCACATATGGACTTATTAATTACCCTCCTCCTTTTTTTTATGGCCGCCATAAATAAAATAGCAGGCATTTCTACCCTGGGCTAGCAGCACCACGGTGCCATTGATGGGGGTCTTGGCAGGGGCCTCACACTCATGTCTGAGTTGGGTACCAATCATGTTCCATCATGGCAATTGCAAGTCTTTGAAGGTTGCCTCTCAGCCTTGAGTCAGGGCAGCAGGTTAATGGGAAGGGGAGATTGACTTCCCTGCCCCCTGCAGGGGCCCCACATCTTCCTTTTGCACACAGCTGACCCTCTGCTTAAGGCTGGGGAAGAGGATTGAGCTTTAGCTTTCCAAAACGGTTGGAAAACCTCTTATTATGAGCCGTGGCAAAGAAGCAAGTAATGATGTTCATTCCTAAGCCCCTGTATTTTGGCAATGAGGTAGGATTTTAATATTATTTTACTTAATAAAAAGAAGGCAAAGCAAATGTAACAAAATGTAAGTAATCATTAATTATGGTTGGTGACACATGGGGTTTGCTAAGTTAGTCTCTGTAATTCTCAGCTTTCTTTTTTTCCAAATTCTCAATTAAAAAATAAAAGATTAAAAAACATTTTATTTAATGAGTAATTTCAACCAATTTACCTTGGAGTTTGAGGTATATATATCCTTATATTACCTTTTAGCCTTGTGTGTAGTATGAACACTCTTCCCTCTCATTGTTTTTCCACATGGTCTCACCATAGCTAATTAATTGTCAGTTAAAATATCTCACCAATATAGCAGGATTCATTCATTTATTCATTCATCCATTCCACAACTGATTGAGTATCTATATGTGCAGATACTATGAGTAAAGAGATAAAAAACAGAATTCTTGCTTTTAAAATGCTTGAAAACACATAAACTAATGATTACAAAATAATGTGGTAGGAGCATAAAAGCCTAGCATGTCATGATACTGGACAGAACTCCTAATCCACATTGGGAGAGTACAAGAAGTGTTTCTGGAAGAGGCGGTATTAATTTAACTCCTAGGCCTCACAGGATGAGTAGCAAATGGCTGTGCATAAAGGATTAGGAAGGACATTTCAAGTAAAAAGAACTGTATACACAAAAGAAAATGGCACGTTCAGAATGTTGCAAAATGTCTGGATTGAATGGAGGGTCGGTTGCATGTGGAGCGGTCTTGGGTGACTTTAGAGAAGGAGGAAGGCATCAGAATAAAATGGGCTTTATAAGTCTTTCATACTTTCATAGGTCTCTCTCAATCTCCCTGGCACTTGCACAAAACCTGTAATCACGTTCTGGCAAAAAATTATAGATGGAGATATTTATGTAGGTAATATATTGGCAGATACAGCGGATTCATCAAACAACATTCATAAAACTTTTGTCTAGAAGAATGGAGGAAGTCTAAATGGATCTTATATAAATCTAAAATCTTCCACAGTTTGGAAAGCAAAAATAAGAGTTACTCAGCTTTATCTGGATTGGATCAGCAATCTGGATGAAATACTTTATATTAAACTTTTCCCACACGAGCCTATCTTCTCATGATGAAATGCTTCCTCAATTTGTTCTGAGTTACTGGGAAGGGCACTTTTCCAATACACAGAATGAATCTGGGAAATCAATCTTCGAAGCATTTTGCCCTTGAGCTATCCATATATGTGTATGTATTTATAAAAGAGAGGGAGGGTTAAAGGTTTTCTTCAGTTGTTTATTCTCACAGGATACATCCAGTATTATGGCAATGATGCATTTCTTAATAATTTCCAGAGTAACTGGCCTCTAATTTGATTGTTTGAAAGTTTAGGTTTTCCTATGCACATTTTCTTGAGGCAAGGAAATAAGCTTCTATATTTTACACACACACACAAATATTTGAATATATAGATACATACATCCATGATGCGAATTCAAATCCAAAAGATATGCCAATGTCAGAGCTTATTTTGAGAATTAGACTGTATGATTATCAAATATAGCATACACAACTTTCAAAAGAAGTAACCATTTGATCCTTGAGCAGCAACTAATTCTATGTGTCCAAATATGATAGGATGATTTTTAGCTCTCAAAACATATTCTTTGAAAAAAGGGACACAAATTTCTGTAATGATCTTAAATAAGCGTGTTTGTGAGAACCATTGCTTTGTCTTCTCAGCACACCCTTGCTGAAAACCTAAGGAGGCTTGATTGTTCTCTCTCCTAATGGTCCTTTCAGACATATACTTTATCAAATAGCAGTAGCTTAAAATACTGTCTTCAGGACTGTCAAAAAAAGTGACAATATTAAGTGATTATGTGCTGATGGTGTATGTTTCTTTGTTGTTAAAAATAAATTCATATTTCTTTTTTTTAACTCTTAACTAAATACTGAGCAGCTAATACATGAGACAGAAGTTAGACATTAAGGAATTTTAATTCGGACATTGTCTCTTGCTGTGAGGATTAAATATGATAATTCAGATAAGACTCTTAGCATAATGCTTGGTACTAATGAAATCGCGTCTTTTATGAGCCTCATGAACGTGAGAGAGAATATGGGTTGTTTTTCCAGTCCAAAGAACTATTCTGGAAGATCACTAAGAATCAGGGGTTATTCTGATATAAGGTTAGTCTTTGATGGTGTATCAATAGGATATTCTGGATCATGCTGTAGAAAGAAACAGTCCTCAAATCTTAGTGGTTTAACCCAACAAAGGTGTATTTCTTTCCCATTCCCAATGAGGGCCAGTAGGGGGCTCTGCTAATTATAGTTACTCTCGGATCTAAGCTGGAAGGCACTCCATCTCTGATGACTCCCAGAATTTTCTTGGCAAGGGGAAAGGAATATAGTAAGTGGATCACTGGATCTTAAGCCTTCAGTAAGAAAGTAGCAAGACTCTTTTGGTCCCACATGACTGGCCAAAAAGAGTCACAGCCTGTTCACCTACATGCAAACAGGGTGGAGGAGTACAAATCTACCACGTGCCCTAATGACAGCTACCATCCCCTTTTAGATTAACTGTGAGACCCATAACTGTGGAAAAATAAAAAGTCTTCTCTGTTAGACATTGTGAACAAATGCATCCCTATTCAGTAGGAATTTCCTAGTATTGGGGTGGGGGGCGAATTTTACTACCTACTCTCATAAGAAGTGAAAACTTCCTTATAAATGCGTATGGCTAATATCCGTATTTCTAATTCCAAAGGAATCAGAAACAAACTCTGGCTAAACACCCAGTTCCTTTACTCCATATGCCAGGAACTCAGGAAACTTGGGAAGGACAAGATGCCACAGCACATCAATTTGATAATAAGGCTTGGAGAAATGTGATTTTCAAAGCTTGAACCTATCAAACTGATTCTAGTGTTTGCCAGCTCCACTCTCACATATAATTTTTCAACCGGGACAGGATGACAAAAAACCCTGCAGCAATGTGTCTGAGGTGTTAATATGGAATGCAGGTTCAGATTGCAGATGGGTTTTGTTTTAGAAGCAATGAGACTGCCACACACAGAAAGACATTTAAAACATTACCTTAAGGTAAACAAACACCACTTTTTGAGGGTGCCTCATCATTAACCTTGGAATGTTGATATGCCCAGGGACAGAGAAGCAGAAAACAACAAGATGACAGGCTATAGAAAAGGCAAAGAATACTTGTGATTTGTGGTGTGTGTGTGTGAGAGAGGCAGAATGGGGATATTTAGCAATGGAGATGAGTGGTAGCTTCAGAATTTTTGTGTTATATGGGGATCATGGCATGTGCCATCTGATTTGTATGGTAGCGGCTTGAAGCTGCATTTTTGTATCACTTTATATTGATTATCCAAATCAAAGAATGGGGGTACGTAGAGATAATGGGGTGGGGTTATGTAGGCAAACCAGTTAGTCACCCCTGAGACTCCACCACTGATGGGGATCAAATATTTTCTATTTTTCAGGCTTTCCCTTTCCGACCCCAAACAGCAAAGTAGTCATTGTTATTATAGTCTAGATATTGCTCTGAATTTCTTCTGAAATGGTAAACATCTAGATTTATTTAAAAACTATTTCTGCATTCTTTGCAATGTTCACAACATAGTCTTGAAGTAGCTGAGTGATATCTTTTTGGGTAAGAAGAAGTTGCAGCCTGTTTGTTCCCACATATGATATTGCTGGCAGGTCAGCCAAGTCAAATACTATTACGATGTGACGGTGTTGTCCTGCTGTACATTACAACAACAATTGGTATATCACAAAAACAGATTTCCTAGCCCTGGCTGATAGCCCATTTACTCCAAGTAATAGTTGATAAAACACAATTGCAAGACAGCAAGAGAATCTGGACAGTGCCTTGGAGTTTGCTAAAACGGACTTGGCCTGTGGCTCTGTGCCTCATAGCCAGCTGTCTTTTCACTACCACATTTCTTCTTCCATGAATGTTATTTATAGCTTTCAAATATTTTCAAGGATAAAGCGGCAGCACAAACAAGGCATTTTCGGTGCTACTCCGATGATGGGAGCACTCAGAGAAATAACTGTTGTAGTAAGATAATCACTTTTTCATCCTTAAGGATGCCCATTGTGAAGGAGCAGGCTGCCACTTCTTACTGGCTATTACACAGTGGTGACAATGCCTCTTCCTGCTGTTCTTTTAAAGAGGACCTCAAATTAAACCTATTACACCTTAGATCCCAATTACATGGAAATCCACAACCTTTCCGAAATGTGTCTAAGCAAAAACATGAAGACCCACTCCATTCAATATTCCTACTAGCTGGTTTAGGGTCTTGACATTGCCTAGTAAGAAGATTATAGAAATGCCTGAAGGACAATTCTGGGTCTAAAACCAAATGCCCCCACGTGCATTACAATTGCCAAAAAAAAAAAAAAATCCCTTTCATCTTTTTATTAATTGTATAATTAATGCATTCTGTGTACTGATAAGAATAATGCCATGTAATTAATTTTTAAGAATTAAAAACTTGCCTTTATCCAGCCTCATGGTCTACTTTCATGTTTATAGCTGTGAATATAAATCCTCTTATCTAATTATAACATGACTGATTTCATTGTTGAAACAAAGCAGTTCTTTGTCCTTTTTTATTTGATTATGTAATATTTATTTTATTATATTAATTATAATCTTTCCAGAAAAAAAATAAGAGCCAAGGACTTAAAATTTTAAGTCTTCCAAAGCTTATCAGGAAAATGCCGTGCTGCTTTGGATAAGGTATGATATTTCATTTGTTTTCCGTGTCTGTTTTTGTCTTCCATGATTACCCATTCTGTTTACCAAAAGGCTCAATTAGCATTTGAATAGTGAGCCAGAGAGCAGACAGGTTGAGAATTCTTATGGAACTAATTTGGCAGCACTTCTCCTTTCCCCTTCTCCCTTCATAGCCTTTTCTTCGCCTCTAATCAAGCTGCAGTTATTAAAGCTAGAATAAAAGACCTGATTTTCCATTACATTGATGCATGCTGAACAGAGCCTTGATTCGCTTTTTCTTTCAGCAATGCTAATTGGACTCAAAGGAAATATTTAGTTTATAATAGCGAATGAAGAATTTATTTAATTTTAGGAAAGGAGAAAATCAGCAATGGAACTAGCCAATATATATATATATGTTTTTCTAACTGTTCCTTTCCTTTAAGAGTATATATCTTAACGCTTCTTATAAATAACAGAGTTATTTAATTATCAATGCTAATAGCTGCAGGTTGGGGAAGTTTGCAATCGACAGGGAAAAATTTCTCATCTCTGCTTGGAAGAAAAAAAATGTAATGTGTTTGGGAAATCTGATTTCAACTATGCCCCACTAATATAAGAAAGAAAGAATTTCAGCACAACTGTTTTCAAGTACTGTTTGCACTTCAACAGCTGGAAATCTTCCAGACTAAGCTCTCATCACCAATCACTCTCCCCATCAGATAATGGGCCGGCATTGTTCATGGGACCACGCTGTTGAGATAGAACATGCATAATATTTTACACAGGAAGCATGGTTAATATTACATTAAAATGTCATATCATGCTGGTCTGCATCACTGAAAGCCTCACTTTGAGGAGGAAGTGCTCATTTGAAAAGTATGAATCACTGAATTAACGGAGCTGCAGCTCAAAGGAAGACAAGCACATTTTCAAGTGGGTAGAGGGGATTTTTGATATACCAACTTATATATAATGTTCTGTTTAGATACTACATAGAGATTAAAAGCAAATTCTCCACTTAGAGAAATGTTTGCCCCTATGTCAATGTGCAGAGCTTCCAGGAATGTTTATATTTTCGTATGATGCATCTCTTCCAATTATAGATTTGGCAGGAATCTCCTTGCCAACTATTTAACAGAAGCAAAACAAGACTTCGTTTGAACATTTACTATTTAACTTCTACCGACGTCTCAAAATGAAGCTTTCCACCTATTCTACCGATATCAAAATGCCTTATTTCCCAGAAAGTATCATGCTCTTGCCTCTGGGCCTTTGAATATACTCTTCTCTGTTCTTGGAATTCTTCTTTTCCCTCTGTGCTTGGCTTCCTTCTATTCATTCTTCACGACTCAGCTTAAAAATTACTTCCTCTGAAAGTCTTCCTTGGTCCTTTATGCCAAATCCCATTAAAATATCACACAATCACCTCCACACTATATATAACTATAGGTTCCTTAACGCGTTAGTCTAGCATTTCTCCCACACTGTGGTTACACTTTTACTATAGAATCTTTTTCTATGGCCTCTGGGAACCGGTCGACGCCTGTCTTACTCATCGTGTCGTGTTGCCAGTGCCTAGTACAATGCCAGGCAGACTGGAGTTTTGCTAAATATGTGTCGAATAAATTGATTTGAGGGAAATAAATTCAAGACTCAGTCTCACTTGGAAAGGTAAAAATTCCAAAGAGAAATTTTAGTCCATTTATTGATTTCCTTAAAAAATGGATTCAGGTTTTGATAATCTATAAAATTAAATCACCTCAGGATTTTAAATCATATTATTGGCAAATGACATTAAAAATATATATACTAGCTGACACTACTTAATGTGTCTCATATTAGTACGTATTTATTTTAATCCTTGCATCTCTCTTCTCCCTTTGTATAGTCACTGGAAACAATATTAATTGGATTAATGATTCCCAAATTAATAACTCCACTCTGGAGCTCTCTCCTGAGGCCCAGATCCCTTTATCAAATTGCCTATGTGACGTCTCAAAGGTACCTCGTAGTCCACATGGCCCAACTCATGGTCATTCTCCCAAATACCTGGTCCCCTTCCAGAGTTCTTTTCTTGGTAAATGTCAGTATCATCTATCCAGCTGGGCAAATCAGAAATCTTAGAGTCATTTGGTTTACCTCTCTTTGCTTAATTGCTCCTATCCAATCTTATGAATCTTACCTTCTAAATACATATCCTTCTGATCTAAGCTACTTACCTCATGTACTCCAACAGTCTCCCAAATTGATTTAATTAAATTTGTTATTTTCCTGCTCCAAGTCAATTGCAGTAAGAAAATCTTCCCTCTGCCAAATTTAAGCATTTCATCTTCTTTCTTAAAAACCTTTCATGTCATCCCATTGCTCTTAGATTTAAAATAAAACTAACCTCGCCTACACCACTCTGCAGAATTTAGCTCCTACCTACCCCTCTAGCCTCATGTTATACCACAGTCTTCATTGCTTCTTCTGCTGTAGTCACACTTTTTAAGAAGTCCTGCTTGCATGCCATTGGCTGTTTTCTCCCATGTGCGTTTGCATATTCTGTTCCTTCCACCTGTAACACACTTCCTTCATTCTCTTTCCCTGGTTAATTCCTCTTATCTTTGAGATTTCTGATCAATTTTTACTTTCTTAAGGAAAATTAATCTGTTATTTATGATTAGGTCAAAATATTAAAACATTTAATTTTCTTTTAACATTCCTTGTCGTGCCTCGGGGCTACATTTACATGATGATTTGATTAATAATATCTGTTTCTTTGACCAGACTGGGCTCCACGAGAGCAGGGCCCATGTCCAGCACAGTATTGGCACATAGTAACCGTACACTCCATGTTTGCTGAATGAAGAATAAATAAGTGAATGTATGCCAGGTACTGTGCTAAGAACTTTAGCCGTTCAATAAATATTAGTCAAATAAATGAACTGTTCAGTAGGCTCAGTGTTTGGCAACATGGAAAACAACTAAGCATTGGACTGTTTTTCCCTTCTTAAGAAATCTATTATCATGATTTCTATGCAATCTTTCCAGGTAAATCATTGTTATGACAATGTCTGAAAAGTTCCTAGCATTGTCATCTTATGAAATAACAATTGAGCAGATATTTGTGCACCTTTCAAGTATGATTAGTTTATGAGGATAGAGAGAGCCTGAGGACTTGAAGTGAAAGAAAAGAAGAGAAGTAAATTAGCATTTATGATGTCCCCTCCTCCGTCCTTTCCTCCATACATTTTCTGATAATTCCAAAGATATTATTATCTATTCAGTTTTGAAAATAAGGAAGCAAAGTCCCAGAGAGAGTAAATAATCAGCCTATATCAGACTACCAACATGTAGTGATAGTGGAATGCAAATCTGTCTGTAACCTTCAGCCTCCACACAACTTTTCTTTATATTTCATACAGGTACAATTTGAATGGCACAATTATAATGCATTTACCCAGACAAAATCATTTACTCCTTGGCAGTCAAGTTTGTCAGTCAGTTTGTGCACGTAGCAACTATTTTCAGTTCTATTTTAACTCCGTTAATAGTAAGTAAGCCCTTGTTGAAAGTGTATTTGCATTTGTTTTTCAAGCACTATTTCTCACTCTTAGCCTCTTCAAGATAATTATATTTGGCTAATTTGTCTCTTTTTTCAATCAAGATGAGTAAAAATAATGTTTATTCACCTTTGATATATGCTTTTAGTGGGTTGAGTAGTGTCCCTCCAAAATTCATGTTCACCCAGAAACTCAAAGTGGGATCTTATTTGGAAATAGGGTCTTTGCAGATATTATTAGTTAAGGATTGAGATGATATCACAATGGTGGATTTAGGGCCCACCCTAAATTAGGGGTGGGCCCTAAATCCAATGACTGGTATCTTTATGTAAAGATGAGAGAATATAGAGACACAAAAAAGAGAGTGATACAAAAGTGGAGACAGAGATTGGAATAATGTGTGTACAAACCAAGGAATGCCAAGGATTTCCAGCAACCACCATGAGCCAGAAAGTAGCAGGGAGAGATTCTTCCTTAGACAATTGAGAGGGAGCATTGGAATTCTCGTCTCCAGAACAGTGGGAGAATAAATTTCTGTTATTTTAAGCCAGTCAATTTGTTGTAATATGTTATGGCAACCATAGGAAACTAACGCAGCATCCTGAGTTACAATAATCCATTTCACTTTAGGGGAGAGTCCATTTGAGAGATGCCTCTGAGATATGATGTTCCTACGGGCTCCCACTCTTGCTATCTTTTCAAAAGCATATGGGGAGCTGACTTGTTAGGAATTTTTAGTAGCTTTAAAACAAGATGGGCAGAATTCCTGGTGTCAGTGGGCTTTCAAACCATGATGGATCCAGGAGACAAAAGTGCTATTCACCGTGCCTAAACCTGGCCATCTATTTTAAGGCAAGAATATAGATAGGTATAAGGCATTGAGTTATTTTCAAGAGGCAGCCTAAATCGCTAAGAACCTAGTTCTTTGTGGAAGACAGGAGGAAAAAGTAGGGCAGGTCATTATGGAAAAGTTGATGTGTGCATATTTACCCACTCTGCCACTTGTCATTCACTTCTTGGTCAGCTGAAACAGTTAAAAAAAATTTTTATAAAGGACTAAATAAACCATCTCTGGCATTTAGAAAAATTTCCTCTGCTACGTGTGTCTGTGTCTCAAATTTGTTCTCTCAATTAAACAAAGATAAGGATGACTTCTTTCAAAATCCATACCCATAAATTCAGGAGGGAAAACACTGCCTGAAGGTAAATTTATTCAAACCTGTGATACAGACCAAGTCTGTACAGAGCAGAGGATGTGCTGATCACGCTCTTGGCTTCAGAAGATACAGATCATTAAAGCTCCATCCTGGTGCCTGTAGCTGGGTTGTTTATTACAAAAGTAAGAATCACTAACATGTCCTCTTTGCTAGAATCATAAATCTGAAACTTCTTCTAAAAACTGGGATTTGACAACTGCGATACCATAGCTCCCCCTGCTGTTCCGATTCGTATTGTCAGCTGCCTCTGGCAAAATCATTTCATGCATTTCCTTTCCATTCTGCCCTCCTCTGACTTGTTTCTGATATCTAGGTTTCCGTTCGCTTCTTAATTCTTCATCTCACCTTTCGGGGCTATTTAGCAACTCAATGGCAATTTGAAAATCTGTTTTGTGTGATCTTCACATTAATGTCATCTTTCACTCACAGGCAGTCTCTAGAATGATTCTGCTTCTTTAAGATCATTTCAATCACTCTGCTGGACACCTTCCATCCTCTGCCTGATTCCTCTGAAATGCAGTTTCTACTTACACGGACCCACCAACTATGCAAACATCTCTGCACTCTCATACAATAGTTAAATCAACTGGATGCAAAAGAAAGGTGAATAAAACCAAAAAAGTGTCATTAAGAATTTTAGAAAATAACCGTAGAACAGCATCAAAGCACTTGCAAATTCTTCTTTCCAAATTAACACTTTATCAGAATAAGGGAGACTACATTACCACTGGCTATATTTTCATTTTTATAAAGTAATTTTTATGACTGTTTAAGGAAAGTCTGTATACAGTCATTCCCTCCATTTTTTGTATGAAATAAAGTTTTCTTCATCTGAGCCAAAACTCTGTCACTCCGGACAAATGAACTTATATATATATAAGTTTAATTTATGACTTGAGATACATTCTGAGAGGTGCCGGGAGCATGAGTTATGGGTGGTTGCAGAATCCTGATAAAGTAAGATCTATACCCTGAAGACATTTTCCTAAGTGAAAATAATGTATACACAGGGGATAAGGAGCAAGTGTGCACTTTGACAAGAATAGATGGAAAGTTAAATAACTTTTAAGGAAGACCAAGTGGAAGGTGTCATGTGGTATTTGTACTCATCAACCTCCATGTGTGCCTTACTCACTGGATTGTACGCTAGTTGAGGGCAAACATTGTAAGTGTTTCTCTTGCTGTTTCAGCATCAGCACAAATGTGTTTGATGAATTTTGTTTGGTTGAAAGAATTAATGCATGAATGAGGACTGCAGGGCCTAAACTCAGGCAATAAATTAATCTTTTCTAGATTAATCTTGTAGGGTTTATTCAAAATGAAGTCGAACAAAATTATGATTTTAGTCATTAGCTTTCCACTAAATATTTAGTTTGTTTTGTTTACATTTCCTCAAACAGCGGGCAGTACCTTTTTAAAATATCCTACAAACTTCTTGGGATGGATATAATAAATATGTTACCAGATTCAAATAAGTATATTAGATATTCCAGAAGTCAAAACAAAACCACAAAGGAAATCATATATAAAATATTTAATTTCTAAATTGTACTCTACAAATAAACCTTTTAAAAAGTTGGTTAATAAATATTTATTAGCTAATCTTTGTGGCTTGTCTCCTTTGAGCAAAGCACAGTGCTGACAGTTTTCAAGAGTTGAGGACCTCAACTGGTGAAATAGTAAACCCCAGGGCTGCTGCTCCGAACGAGCTTATCAAATAGTGTTTCCTGGATACCCATCCCTGAGTACAGCATACTGTGGGAGATCTGCTTTCAGCTAGAGCCAAATGTGAGAATTATGGTTCTTTTCAAAAAGCAAGCATCCTAAACCCCTCCCACTGCTGCAGTGCTGGGCAAACGCAGACCTCAGAGCCCAAAGCCAATAACCAAAAAAGGTAGAGAAAGCCTAAAGCACGAGGATGCAAAGGGGCTGAAGGAGCACAAATAACTAAAACTAGATGCCTCTTTGATGACAAACACCTGGAGGCAGGCCTTTCCACAGCACATCACAGGAAGAGTGCAGCTGATAAAGCATGGCCCTAATAGGTACTTTCAATCATTGTAGACAGAGAATGCAGATTCTGTTATTTTTGCTCTCTGTCAAATTGTAAAACAACATATTCTGACTGTAAAGAACGATTAAAAATACTCTATATTCCTATGCTCATTCATCGTCACTCCTAGATGAAACTACTGTGAACAATTGCATAAATTTGCTTATAGATCATTTTTTAAACACGTTTAAGCTTAAAACATATAATCATTATGTAAAATAGCAATTTCTCTCTCTCTCTTCCTCCCTGTGTATGTGTATGTGTGTGTAGACATATGGTTTAAAAAACAAGTGAGATTTTATAGCATTGATATTAATATCCTGACAGAATTAAGTGACCATTCTTACAGACTGACAAAAGACAAAAATACTAATTACAGGGAACACAAAGACGAATTAGCAGACCCTATATGTACAAAGGAGATAAGAAAGAAGGAGCATTTGGACAAAAATTGAAATAATCTATTTTTAGTGTACTTGATTAGGAATTATACACACTTCTTAGTGAATAAGAATTTAAAATGTATATCATAACTCTGTTGGGTTTATCTATATTTTGTCTGTTTTATTTTAATACTATATATCGTACACTACACACACACACTCAATACTGTAAATTTAGTCATTGTCAATCTTATCTTTCACAAGTTGAATAGTTCTTTAACATACTGTTAGATCGAGACAACCCCACCTGATAATTACTAACAATGTTCTGATTCCTACCGTGACATGATCTGGGAAAGTCATCTGTCCGAATGTTGCCCTAACAGAGTTTATTCATGTCTGAATACGCTTGCATCATAATTATGCCAGCATTTCCTCCATTGGTGTTCCATGGAATATTTTTCCTCAGGATAGTAAGAGGGGAGCTATGGGGAAAAATGTTTCATGTAAAATAAGTTTGGGAAAGATGGGTGAAACGAAGTTTAACAAGGTTAGGAATTCTTAGCCTTGATAAGATACTAGTGTTTATTATGCATGCCAAGGGGAGATATAAGACACCTGGTCTCCTACATGAATTTATTCAAGGAGGCTTATTTTGATCAGTGGACCTATTTACGATTTCTAGAACTACTACTCAAAGGGATCCAGTTTGAGAAGTGTTGTTTTAGTTCTAATAGTGTACAGCACATGTATTAAGATTGGGGTGATGAATCAGAGCATATCCTGGGAAAATTCAAGCTGAGACATATTTTTAGAGGAGGCAAAGAAAACCCAGTAACTTCTGTATTTGCGAAATAAGTCCATCTTTTAACTTATACTTTTAAAAAATGTTAATATATTAGAGCACAAATCATTTTTCCTTTGAGTATCTATCTGGAGACCAACAGCCAGAAGTTGTAAAACCCCCAAAGGTAACTTGGCAGGAATGCTAACATTCTCTGTTGTACAAAGTGTACATCTATCTTTGTGAACCAAAATATCCTTTGTATAATATATTTCAAAATGATGAATACTTTTTACTTCATTTTAAGTAGAGCATTTCTTCTAAGTTCATGGTAGCTTCAAGAAAAAAACTCATAGCTGAGCCTGAGTTTAATCACTTGAATCCATTTTGTTCATGAGTGTTAGATAACATTCATGTTTTCACAATATGTATATATAGCATCAGATATTCCTGTAAATATTTTGCTGCATTTCTATTTGGTAGTTATCCTTCTAACAGTGTTTGCTAAGTAGAGGTGTTTTTATACCTTTGTCAATGATGGTGCTGAAAAGAGAGAGACTCAGTTGGCAGCAAATCTACTTAGAATATATACACATTGCCTTTGGAATCAAAGAAATGTATTTCAATGGACAATATTTATTTTTGTTTCATGAATTCCTTTGGAATTGAACAATTTATCAAGTATAAAATGGTAAAGAACATGGATTCATTTCACTGCAACATTTTATAAAAATGAAATATAACCCTTTCTCAAGTAAAGTGGTAATGGGCAGCCTGGATCCGAACTCTAAAATCTGAGATATGTATTCAACAAGGTTCTCCAGAGAAACTGAACCAATAGGATATAAGATATGTATATACATATATATACACACACGGATAGATAGATATAAAAAGAGACGACTTATAAGAAATTGGCCCATGTTATTATGGAGACTGACGAGTCCAAAACCATTTTGCTCTATTAAATTTTCAACTAATAAAAATAACTTCTGAATACAGGAAAAAAAATGAATTCCATTCATTATGATAGTAAGTAAATGAATGAATATGGGAAAAACAATCAATTTTATCATGTTCTGCTAATTTTATCTATCATGTAAAGCTAAACAAGACTCACTTATCTACTAAATGATTTAACATATATAAAGCATTTAAAAATTTTCTCATGCAATAATATTATTTCTTTACCCTTTACCTGATAAACAAAAACAAACTCTCGAAACTGTAATTCACAAATCTGAAAAAAAGGTGTAGTAATGCGAGTAAACTATTATTTGAGTGAATAGAAAAAAAGTGATATCAGTAATAAAACATCAGCTGCCAACTATAGAGCACCTACTGTGTGTTGAGGATTATAACACTCTGTTTTTCGAATTATTCCAGGGTACATTTTAGGAGTCACATCTGTTGTCCAGGGATCTATTTTTCCCTCAAGCCAAGGTGTGGAGTCAGCCAAATTTGAGCTATAAGGGTTAAAATGGAGGATAGTTAATTTCCTCAAAAGAAATATTAGGCATCTGTTACCAAAATAAGGGGATTCATACTTAGCCAGAAAATCATGATTTTACAATTTCTGACGTTTTAAAAAGAATCACTAGCATGTATATATTTAACATAATTTTAATCCTCAGCCTTCCCCCACTGGTAAAGGTCTGGGATATTATTTTGTTTAGTACCTCTTATCTTGAATTCTCAACTGCTGTCTGGATCCTCCATCCTACCGTTTTTGCTAGTCCTTTACCTAAAGCCTACCATTATATGTAGATATTTGCCAGTATTCCACCCCCTGCCCATTGTGCACTTTTTCCCTTAAACGACCATTCTGAGGCAGTCAGATTGTTGTTGATTATAATAAGGAGAGTGGACTCAATCCTACAACAGCTTTCAAAGTAAGAGTGGTAAATATTCTCTCCAGTTCTAATCTCTGAGCCATGGTTCTGGCCATTGTCCTGGCATAATGGAATCTACCCCAATGTTTTCTGAAAAAGGGCAAATAATATTATTCATTGAAGCTGAAATGTTTTAGGAAAAATTAGACCATCAGGGAAGTTTCGTTATTAATTAAATTTATAGATCTATCAATTAATTTTTCACCAAGAAGTTTTCTATCACTGGTCCAGAATATAGATTAATGATGATTATTTGCAAATAGATGTTTTCTCTTACAAAAACAAAGTAGGAAAACCAAATATTAAATGGTTCTACCTCAAGGTTTTCAAAGAGCCTTATTTATATTACTAAATGAGATTAAGTTGATAGTCAGTTATTTTCTCTAGACACATACTCGCACAACATGTTATTATAAAATTCAATGAAAATAAATTACAAGTAAAAAAAGATGGAGATTTATTTTTGAAATCTGTTTTCATTTAATACTGTCCTGCAACTTTGACGTTAGGTAGTTTTGTTTTACTAAACAACTGAAAATTGAGATGCTCTGAGGAAAATAGATGTTCATATAAAGTTGTAATACATATGTAAAATATTTTCACGAAGCAAATCAAATCTTACAATATTGAGCACTTTTTACATCCACAGTAATGCAATATTAATCACCTATTAAAGTTTGAAAGCCACAAATACAAGAAAATACTTTTTAAAACTTTAAGGATTTTAATGAAATAGTTTGTGAAAGAAGAGAGAAAAAGTATTGAATCAACATTCTTTGAATAAAGAAGACTAAAAGTGAGCATTTTTATGTGTGGCTACTAGAATGGGTTGTCACCAGAAAATGTGCTAGCTGCTTATCCTGCAGTCACTCTGTCATATCTAGGCAATGGAATTTTGATTCTTGGAACCTATAATTAAAGACAGGTATCAATGAAGAGGAATATGAATTAACTGCTGAATATTTAGGATGAAATTTTATATCTCAATGTGCATTCTCTAAGACAGTTACAAAAAGTATATTTTTGATAAAACTGACAGTTTTTCAGTTCAGCAACTTGTTGCTACTCATTGCTTCTATTTTATTCAGGTACTTACAATTATTTCTGTTATCCTGTGTAGAAAAGTGATGAAATATTTCCAATCAATATATCACTGATGACAAACGTGATATAAAAAAGTCAAAGTTGCAAGCAGATATTCAGCCTATAATTGCTTCACTAGATCTTGGAGCTAGAGACTTCACTTGACTTTCATCTCCTGCCTTTAAAAGATTTGGGGTTCTGGACTCCTATCCCTGAAGATGTTACATAATGTGCTCAATATCACAAAGCTAGTAAGGTGATAAGGACTTTATTTTAGTTCTAACCAGCACGGCAGCACATCATGCTTTAAAACAGAAACAAGGAAAAACAACAACAAAAAGCATTACACTTTATTTAATTGTTTCTTCTAATAGCAGAGCTAACAAATCAAATTCCACCTTTCCTAAAAGCCATTAAAAATTAACGAGAAGCATATAAAAAAGTTAATGGCTGATTGAGCCATAATATATTATTCATGCAATGTTGGAACTATCTATGGTACATTGTTCACCTGAACATAGGGAACAAAACACGTTTTCTCTGTATAGAATTATTTGAGATGGCATAAGGTTGAATGAAGCATTGGTCTCATTCCAAGTAATATTTCTTATCTCATTCTATATCTATGATGAACTTTAAGTAAATATTTAACTAATTTTTACAACTGTTATTATAAAAAAGTTCACAAAGAAATGAGAGAGAAAAACCATAAAATTATAAAGAATTAAGACAAGCCACTCAGATTGTTGTACAGGGAAAAAATGCACCATCAGAAAAACAAGTAGGGATGGTACAATTTTCAAGAAAGCTATATCTCTTTCCTAATTTTACTTCTAAATGATGCTCTGACTTTTGAAAGTTTTCTTGGCTGATTTTTGACCCTGATCAGAGGAATTTCTCCTTGTAATGGTAAGGGATACTTGCTATCTTTTGAACACCTACCATGTGCTGAATACTGGATTGCTAACACTGCCCTGAGCTGTGATAAATGTCTTTAGCTTTTCATCATTGTCATTAGATTATCTTCAGAACACATTATATGTATAAGATTAATCAAAATATAAATATCCCTGTAATAAAGTAGATCATGGGAAAGAATCCTTCTTATAGATAGTAGGAACATAATTGATCACATTCCTGCTGGCCTATTTGAACAGAATATTTCAATATGAGAAAGCTACCTGGATTATGCCTCATAATTTCTTTTTTGTGAAGGATAATGTGTATGCTTTTTGTTATTTTAAATTTTAAATGTTACATTAGTTCTTAAACAACGTTTTCTTTTTTATTTATCCCTGATATATCTTTGTGAAGCAGTGTTGGCCTTATTGCAAATATTCATCATTACATCTTCAAAATGAATTACTCTGAAAAAATGTTCTGAAGACTTTTTAAAGAGGCACTTTTTATTGTAATCCCAGTCCAGCTGTGATTATCTTCCCACGAGTAGCCCCTTTTCTCACCTTCATTGGAAGCAGGACTTAAAAACAATCATAAAACAGATCAAATTCCACAATGCATTAAGAAGAAATGAGTATGTTACTGAAATATCAAAGAGAGCTGTAGCCATGAGGCAAAACTTCATAAAATCCCCTTTAAAACTCTGCTTTCTCCACCCACCACCCAGAGTTGCTTTGCCCTCAAAACCATCTCATCTCCCGCTTCGTCTCCCTACCTGCTGGGGGGCGGGGCAGGGAGTAGGAACTGGAAGCCCTCGGCTTCATGCATCCCATGAAACTGCTCCACAGAGGGAGAAAGTCTGCTAGCCTGTAAATTGAATCTTACAATGATATGGACATGAATTCAAATTCCAGTCCTGGCACTTAGCAGCTGTGGTTCATTTGGAAGATTTTTAATAGCTGTGAGTCTCATTTTTTTTTTTTAAGTTGTAAACGTGGAATTTAATCTCTTACCTCATAAGATGGCCGTGAGGGTTAAATGAGATGAGGTAGGTAAAATGCTCAGCATATGTTAGGCTTTCAATAAACATTAGTTTCTTTCACTGTTTAGACTGTAACGAGTAGACTTCTTTGTCTATATCCCAGGGATACTTGTTTCCTGATCCTTCTTGAGAAGCTTGTTGCTCTCGCTTTTCTATTCCTCTGTGGTCTCAGCGAGTAATCCTCCTGTTCCATGTACAGATTCTGGGAAGTCTCAGTGAGTGCTGACTGCATACAGCACTCCAACAAAAAAGCAGAAAGCTTATTCGTACCCTGTGGAGCCAGGTAAATGTTTAAGAGCCATAGGATGAGGAGGGTGACTTTTTTTTTTTTTTTTAAAGCAGTTGACATTCCTAATCCATTGAGTTAAGTGACTATAATTCACTAGTTGTTCCGCAGGGGGTTTTGGGAGCATGGCAATAGCAAAGTTAGTTGTTTTGATATATCATTTTATTCCATTAGTTACAAAATACAGGATAAAATTTAATACAAGGTGCCCATCCTTCCCTTGTCTTTTCTTTCTTTTACTCTTGTACTTCTTGTAGTGGACATTTGCTCTTTTCGTTTGTTTTTATTTTTTTGCTGTTAGCATTCATTCCCGCTGTTTTCATCAAAGCTCCTCCCCTAGTCTAACTCCTTATGATTTGGATGATGCAAATTCTACTTGTGTCTCCAAGACTGGTATTCTGTTTGGAGCCGGCCGTTCAGACAGTTACATTACAGAAGCCACACTGGTTGATTCAGGATAGCCTGAGATCCAAGAAGAGCAAGTACAACTGTTTTACTGCTAGGAGAAAAGAAGACAGCCTGTTGAGTCTGGCTTCTTTTCCTTTGCATAATGCTTTATTCATGCTGTCGAACCCGAGGGAGGTGATCAGAAGCTGGAGATGTGCTGGCAACTTTGCTGCTGTGGAATGAAGACAGAGGAAACAAAGTTAAACAACGGAAGAAAGTAAAATTCAACCCCAGTGACATTGCATAAAGTCCTGGATCAAGGTGTACATGAAACTTCCGTTAGACTTATTTATGTGAGCCAGTGAATTCCTCTTTGTTTTTGTTTTAGCCAATTTTACTTCGATTTCTATTCCTCACGATATAAACACTCTTAACTGATCTTCCTTATCTCAATTTTTCTTTTGTGAATAGTGATTTCCAACTCATTCTTTTCTGCTCTATTCTGTTTTTTTTTCTCTTTTTCCCTCATGTAATATTTCCCTCCCTCTTTGTTACTTCACAGTTTAACTTCAGTAAAATTATGAAAATAGCCCCACATGAACCAAAATTCTTAAAATCATTTATTTATGATATCTTTCCTTCCTCAAGGTCTTACTTGCCCTTTATATCTGATGTCCCTTCAAGGCCTTTAATTAATTTCTGTCATGCTTCTTAAGGGACCCTGCATGGCACCATGCACCCCATAAGCACTCAAAGTATTAATTGGAATTAATGATAATGATCAATCTCATGAAGCATTTTTAACTCTGTCCTTGTTCACCTGGCAAGCTGTGAACATGAAAGATGGGCATAGAACTAGCCACCAGGAAGCAGAGTTAATGAGCAGGGACAATGTCTAATTCTATATATTTTTAATCATGTCTATTGCAGTTAGCACTCCATTTAAATTAATAACATTAAGAGCAGAATTGGCAGTTCCCTTGTAAGATAAGTCAGTGGGTTCCATCCTAATAGGCAATGAGCCATTAGGTCATGACAGCCATATTTTTATTTGTTCTTTCTCCCTCCTTTGGCTTTTCTGTAGAAGTGCTGAAGAATTTTTTTAAAATGCTTTAGAATAATTCCCCATTCCCTGATGTCTTTCAAAAGCAGGTCACATATTGGATTCTCTTCCAGGGTATTTCATGTGGATTTATAAAGCCATTTTCATATAACCTGGGCCAACTATCTTCATTTTTATTCTGAGACACTTCTCACCTCTCTGAGATACTGCTTCACTTGCAGAAATGTGAGCTGGGCAGAAGCCAGCATGGGGAGAGTGAATGTGCATGGTCTGGACATGACATACATACCTTTCCAGGATCAGCTGGAGGCCTCAGAGTGGGATCAGCTTAATCCTTCATTTTTCCCTGTTCTCTTTCAGTCTTTGACAATGTGTATAAACGCCCATAAGGGATAAAAGTAGTTATAGTGCTTGCCTTCTCCTTAAGTGGGTTGTCACAAGGTGATCACAGGAGATGACGTATATTCTTCAATTACACTTTGGGTCTTAATTTTCCATACTCCTTTGCCCTAGGCCAGTTATACTGATATAAACTACTCAGTATAATTCAGATTTCTTCTCCACTGTGTTCAATGTGATCAAATTATGCTTATTTAAAGAAATCACACAGATAGACAGATACAAAAAAGACTGGAATAAAATACGCCAAATACCGCATTTGGTTTCTCAGGGTGTTAAGCTAGGTGACAATTATTTTTTTTAATTTACTTTCTACTTTTCTGGGTGTCTATATTTAATAACCATATGTTAATTTTTCACAATAAAATTTTCAGTAAAAAGAAAACACATTTTTCACTCTGGTTCCCCGATATTCTTTTTGTTGTGTTTTGTGTTTAGAGATTTCTAAATGAATGCGCCCATCTAGTTATATACAGAACATTACCCTGAATTAACTATAAGAGTAGCACAGAGAAAGAGTATTCAGTTTAAAATCACAGTAGCCATTGCTGCCTGTGAAGGCTATGGCATAATTTTTCTTTAGTTAGAATAAATAGCATTGTTTTAAATCAAATTAAGTTGATGGGCTATTTGCTTTTGTAAAATAGGCTTTGGACTTGGCAGGAAAAGAACGAGACGTAGAAATGTAGTGAAGATTTTGGAGTGTCTGAGATCTTCCTGAACGTGAAGGGCTGTGACCTTACTTCTCTAGGAAGCAGACAAGTGGAAGATGGGCAATGAGAAAGTCTGAGATTTCCTAAGAAAATTTAGAATAGAGACTCCACCCACTTTCTTTTGACTTGAAATGCACCAAGAAGAAAATAACATAAGATCCTTGACTATCAAGAAGAGGGGAAGAATGAAAGTAGAATTCAATGAACTGATTTCCTTGTTCAGTTTTCCCTTTCAAAAATTAGTAGATAGTTACTTCTTCTCCATAGTGAATTTTAAAATGTAGTAATTCAATACAATCTGATTAACGTGCAGAGGCATGATAGAAAATTGATTTATATATAAATACATTATGTATTTAAACTGCTTTCCTAAGGTGAGTCTTCTAGTAAATCTTACCTTTGCTGAAGAACACAGTTGAAGTCTGAATGGTTGAAGCTGTGCTGGGATAACAAGGTTCATTTCGCTTCACCAATGTGATGCGATAGATATTTTATTATTTTGCTTTTTTTGAACAATTTTTGTTGGTTAATTAACATTACCCCACAAAAGTAGATAATCATCATGAAAAATCTCTGAAAGCTTTTTATTCCCAAAAAAGCAAACATGTGAATCTTGTTTGAAGGCTTTTTAATCTTTGCCATATATAAAAGCTTTGATGCTTTTTTTAAGCTATAAGGAAAAAATGACTCCCAGCTTCATGGTTCCAGAAAATGGAATGTAAGCCAATGAAAGTAAGAAAGATCTATTAATGATAGTAATATGTAATGGTGAGGCCATCTGATTGTAAAAGATCCTTTTCATTTACCATAAGATATATTGACACTCTACTTTAATCCTTGGGATACACATGCAAAGTCACTGTAAAACACTTTAGACATATGTAAGCCTAACTCTTATGTTTTTAAGTTCTTGTTACTACAGTAATGAACTTCAAATACATCAAATAGAAAAGATCAGTCACAAGCTTATACACTTTAGAAGTTTCTCTGCTAGGAGCACACGCTGGACTTACAGGGATACTTTATGACTGGTCTGTGGGGGGAGTCTCCTCTGAAACTGGATGAAATGTTAGACTCTTCTTTCTTTCATGTATTAAGGTAAAGGAACAATTTTAGTGAACTATGTATAAGTGACTATTCCCTACCGGTCACTGAAATTTACAAATTCCTGTGCCAGTGACCACTTTGAACTTTTAGTTTCTTGAAAATTGAATGCATTGACACGTTATGCCATAAAAAATAAATTTGTTTGGATTGCTCCTGGGAGAAAAAGGACAGCCCCATAGTAAACAGCATGGCTTTAAACGGACTAGTAGTGGTAAGAAGAGCTATTACTAATCAAGAATGTTCTGGAAAGTTTTTGTTTTTGTATTTGTTGTTTTCTGAAAACCACATCAATGATCGATTATTCTATTAATTTTCATAACGTTAATAAAACAATCAAATTGCTCAAAGTACCCATTATACACAACTCTGATGCTGTCAGAGAAAGTAAAACACCTTCCTTTGTGATACAGCACATTTGTAGCTTATGAATATTAACTGTTAGCAAAGAATGAGAAACATCAGAAAGAAGAGAATGACAATTTTCCTTTTGAGCTTTTAAAAGATTTCTGAGACCTCCTCCTTTTTTTCCCCCTGCCATATGAATCAGGAAATGTGATTATAATTCAGAAAGAATTATACACTTAACTGTATACTTAAGTAAGAGGTTTGACTGGGCTGTTGGCTTTGAGGTTCAAGTGGCATTTACAAAATCAAAATCATGAGACAGAGAGAACAAGGTTACCATTACTGCAGCTGAGAGACTCAGACAAGTGCCCAAGGGGAGTTAATGTGGTTAGGGTTACCCATGTTAAGCCGTATCTCGCAGAACATTCTATCTTGAGCTGTACTTCTATTTACAGGAATAGGCTAATTCATTTATGTCAAATGTGGCTTTTGGATATTCACTTTTTTTAATGTCACCAAAATTATCTCAGAGGAGCAGTTCTGACGGGTTAATCGTTGCAGATGGTAAGTGCTTTGTTAATTATACAGAAATTTAGAAACAATTGTAGAATGTCTTGCCTCAGGAGAAATTCCTCTCTTCCTGTTTGAGAGCTGCTTCCCTCTAACGAATTAATTTTGTGTTTGTGAATAGATAACAATCTCTGCCACGTGGTAGAAATAACTCCTTGCTCTTTGCTCAAATATGCAAGTGTAAATAAGCAGAGAATATCACAAATAAACAATGCCATTCTTTTTTAAATAATGCAGTGTGTGTAATTAGGAGTATGCAATTACAACAGTATATAGCTCTCAGTGTAACAATTAGGTTTTCAGTAAAATGTAATTTGTTCCAATGTAAATGTTTTTCCTCAATTCAGAAGATTCCCTTGAGTTGTTTCCATAAGCATATTTCTGCAAATACATGCCGTTGTGTACTTTGTTCCAATATATAAATCAAAGAGGACAGCTCTATTATAATAGATATGAAATTTTCAAAGTATGAGGGTTCCAATGTTATCTTGAGATAGGATAGTAGGAGAGATGACTTTCTGGGAACTGTTGACATATAAGAATGCCTATGTGGTAGATTGTAAAATAGTATATACATTTACATCTCATCATTGTGTATATATCATTATATATATATCCCTTTGCAACATGACTTTGCTGCTCTTTCCATTAAGAGGCAGAGTCTTGATCCCCACCTCTTGAATCTGGGCTGGCCTGTGACTTACTTTGCCCACTCTGGTCTAAGTGATGTTATTTGACTTCTGAGGCTAGGCCTTGAGAGAGCTTGGAATGTGGCCCTGAGACTGCCGTGTAAAGAGGCCAGACTAGCCTGTGGAGGAAGAGAGGCCAGGTGGAGAACTGAGGCCCCCCGTGACAGCCAACACCAACTGCCAGATGCGTGAGAGAGGCCTCTTGGGTCTGCTTCCTCACCCCTAACTGAATCCTGCCAATTGAATCAGCCCAGATGAAATATGCAGGTGAATTCTCCAGCCAACTAACAGAATTGAGAGAAATGACTAATTATCATTATTTTAGACTGGTTCTATGCAGCAAAGACCAGTTGAAATAGTTCTTCTAGTGTTCTCCTCTCACAGTGTTTGGCGCTACTATTTAACGAATTTTTGATTTCCCAGTTATTTAGGCAACTTGTAAAGTTTACTCTATTTATAGAGTTGTGAAGCATTGTCACAACTTTACTAGAAGGAGAAAATGTCTAAGAAAAACCAAACCTTAGTACAACAAAATTTAAAGTAAGTTAGAGATTAGAGATCATTAGCCCCATGGGTTGAAAAGTGTTCTTGGCTTACTGAGGGGAAAGGATGAGGATATTCTTCAGGGCTATTCCAGTGGTTATGGGAGTGGCAGGGTCTGATTTCTCATGCTTGCCTCAACCATACCAACTCCACTTTTATTTAAAGCATTCCTGTGTGCAAAAATAATTCCCTGACGTATAAAGTGTAAAAATACTGCAATCCAACACTTACACTTTGCAGAGAAGTGTATGAAGGCTCAGAAAGAGGAAGTAATCAGTGTTATCACTTATCCTCAGTTATGACAAAATACTTCATCATAATGATGTTAACTTGTCTGTCGCACCATGCATGGTGGCTAGAGGTAAAATCTCTTAATGATTTGCCTCCTATCTGTTTCTCCAGGCTTCTGTCTGTCTCAGTCTCATAGGTCATCAGACTTCTACCCTGAGGCTTTCTTTCCCCTAACTCAATCATGGAGCCCTACTATCATGCATGAGGTTCTTTCTCCCCACCTCCCTGTCTTGGGACTGGATATATTACTACATACTACCTCTATCCCACACCACCTCTATCAGGAAACCTTCTCAGCATCAATCCCACCCCATCAATCTAAGTTATGCTGGTGTCCTCTTCAGCATATCAATTGCCTCTTTGCACCCCAAATATGAAGTTCTACAAGGTGTGGTAACCTTGTGTTTGCTTTTCCATTATCAAAGTGTAAGACTTTGAAGACAAGAAATATGTCTTTGTATTCCCTTGTCTGACGTAAATAGAAAGCATATGACAAATACAGGTTGGATAAATGGACAGATAAATGAAGCTATGAAATTTCTAAGGGAATGAGGGGGCTCTCTTTTACCAAACTTATCAAATAAAAGATTAGCTACACACTAGGAATGTTAGCCTATTTTCTTATATTCACATATAAAGAATCAAATACAGACTCTTAGAAATATTCTCTAACGAGGCACAATTCAATTATTTTAAATACCAGTTTCTAATTGAACCTTATCTTGACCCAAACTTGCTTCTTCTGGTGTTCTCCTACCACAGTGTTTGGCAATACCATTTAAGCAGCTGCCCGGTACGAAAGACTTGGGTTTTATTCCTGACTCTTCCCTCTCTCTTAGCCATGACAATCAGGTAAACTATAGGACTAGTTGACTCTGCTCCTTTTTGTCTAGAGAATTCATTAAGCCGTCTGCACCTCCACGATGTCATTGCTGTGGATGATCATCATCTTTTGTCTGGATTATTCCAAAGCCCCCTAACTGGGCTTCAGGCCTCTGTATTCTTTAATCAATTATATACATTACAAGAAAAGTCTTTCTGAAAAACAGCTGATTATGTCACTCTCATTGCCTGAAATCTCTCAATGGCTGGAGGATCAAGTTCAAAACTTACTATGGAAATGAGTGAACACTATATATCCCACCCCACCCACCTCATACACAATCTCATCCAGTCATCTACAGTTACTTGATAATTAACTCATTTAGTCATTCATTCTTTTATACATTCAGACATCCCAGTAATAAGTACTTCGTGAGCCTGGAATTGTACTAGTTGCTATGGATTTTTATTTAAGTCAGAATCAATTTCCTGTCCTGCCTTATGTAATAGGTGGGGAGGCAAACAAGTAAATATCGAATATTGATGCAAGGAGGAGTCAGAGTGGTATTTTAGACAGAATGAGAAGGCAAGACCTCTCTGAGATGATATTTGAGCAGAGATTTGAATGAGAAGAGCTGAGCTATGCAAATATAGGGGAACATAGAATTCCAAGAAGGAAGAAGAGTGAGTCTAAAGGCTCTGAGACAAGGTCAGACCAGCAAGAATGATTTTGTGGGTAGAGTTTACTGAGCAAGAGGCAGAGTCACAGGAGTTGGGATTAGGAACGAGGTCGGGGACAGATTGTGTAGAGCTTTGTATACCAAGTGTGACAGGAGGACTGAAGATTTTAAACAGGGAAGGTTATGAAGAGTATATATACCTTTAGAAAGATCCCTTTGGCTGCTGTATGGAATATGCATTCTGGACGGTGCAAAATTAGAAATAAAGAGATCACTTAAGATGCTGGAAAATTTCAGTTACTTTGCATAATTTCACTAATGAAAAAAAAGTCAGGAGTTAAAGAAAAGTGAAATTTGGAAGCAGAAGACCTGAGTTCAGATCCTGGCAGTAGCTTTTACCATATCCCCTGGGTCTATTATTTATTTGCTGACGTCCCCAATGTCTTCACTTGTGAAATACGTTTTAACAGAAATGAAAGGATCGAACGGGGGAAACGTGATGCGTTGTAAACTATAAGGCACTAACTAAATTTGAGTTATATGATTAAGACTGATAATTTCCACTTCTCAGGCTGCTGCATACCTCTTTTTTAGTTAAAAATCCCATGATTTTAAATTTTATGTTTAGCAATACAGACACTTCCACCAACATATATCTGGTAGGTTTTCATTACACTACACAAGTAAACTGGGAAGGTCTTTCTGGTTTTGCTTTACTAGGAAAGCTGATGGAGTAAATGGTAAATATCCCTGTAAGAGAAAAAACCCTTTAAGGAAGAATATCTTTGTCATGGGATAAAATTCAATTATCAAGTTCATTTGAAGATTTTTCCAGTTGTCTATTGCTATGTGACAAACCATCTCAAAATTTAATGGTGTAAAATAATTTAATTATGCTCATAGATTCTATGGGTCAGGAGTTTGGATAGGATACAATAAGAATGCCTTGTCTCTGCTCTGTGATGTCTAAGATCTCAGCCGGGGAGATTCATATGGCTGGTGGCTAGAATTATGTGGAGGCTTTTTTTGCTCACATGCCTGAGACCTGGGATGGAAAGATTGTAAGGCTGGACACAGCTAGGAATATTGACAGCCTTCGTGTGGTCTCTCCATGTGACAATGGCTTCTCTCAACATGGCTACCTTGAGGTAGTCAAACTTCTTACTTGCAACAAGAACAAAGTTCTCACAAACGAAACAGAAGCTGCATGGACTTTTGTCACTTACCCTCAGAAGTCACATAGTGTCACTGCAACTATACCATATTGGTCAAAGCAGGCTGAAGCCAATCCAGGTGCAAAGGGAGGAGATGTGGACTTCACTCTTCATTGCAGGACTGTCAAGAAATGTCATGTTTTAAAAGCTCTACACTGTTTCACTGAGGAAACTTAATAAATAGCTTTTTGTAATAAAAGTAAAATATATGCTAATCAAGTCATATATTATTCATGTGAAAGTCATTGAAAAGAAAATAAAGATTTCCTTTGAATTTTAGTTTTTTTTCCAATGAATTTTTTCCAATGCATCTCAAAAGAATTGAGACGGAGAGAAAAATGTAGTCCCCTACAAAATCAAGTAGGTCTGATTTTGCAAACTTACATAAAACTTTATTTTATAGTAACAATAATGTTTTCAATAATTATTAAGAAACAGCAAATATTATTAAGTAACAGCTGTTCAAAGTAGTATATCAACTTACATAAATTACACATTGAAATCGCTCAAATTTAAGAGGTACATAATCTTACTATACCCACTTCAGAAATAAGTGAACTGATGAGGCTGAGAGATGTTAAGCAAATTTTCCAACTTTATTGTTTAATGAAAATCACATAATTAATTTTTAAAAACATCAAAAATTAAAAAAGAACCAAAACAATAAAACTCTTTGAATCAAAGTTATAGCCACATGCACAAGGAAGATGAGAGTTTCTGGGAGTGGCAGCTAAGCCAATCTGAAAAAATAAGTTTCCTAGAGGAAATGGCACCTGAAATTAACCTGTTTTCTCTGAGTTTTATTGAGATATAATATGTCACTCTATAAGTTTAAGGTGTACAGCATAATGGTTTGACTTACATATATTGTGAGATGATTACTGCAATAAGTTTAGTTAACATCCATTATCTCATATAGATACAACAAACAGAAAAAGCAAAGACGGCAAAGAATTTTTTTTTAGTTAATCTTAAAGAGTAAGTAATATTCATCTCAGCAGCAGGGTAGAACATTTTAATCTGAGAGCGTAAATTAAGGAAGTGGCGAGAGATGTTACTGGAGAGGTAGGCAAGAGTTAAGAAATGAAGGAATTTATTTGTGACATTATGGATGTCAGCTTTAACGTCTAGTTAATGGATATAGCAGACAAACATGGTAGCTTGTCTTGGATATCCTGGTTTATACCTAATGTTTCAGAATAATTACTAATTGTGTCCCTTTCACTCACAGAATGTTCTGGTTTCATGTGGAACCAGAAAAATGGTGTAGTCCCTCTAATAAAAGGTATCATCAATAGTTTTTAAAAGGAGGAAAGGCATTTTGATTTGTGATTTAGAGAGGTGATTGGCATGGCCCTGGAAAGAGTAAAATTGTTAAGAAATTTCTAGGGCTGATTGCAAAGATCCACAGTGGAAATTTTGAGATACTAAATTGTAATAACAATGAGGAGAAAAGTATAGATTGCAGATATCTAGTCATACTTGTTGATTGGCTAGATTTAAAGAATAAAGGAGAGGAATCAGGCAGACCTATTTCCTAGATGTTTCATCTAAGTAACTGGCTGATCGTTAGATCTTAAACTGAGGTAGAGAACATCTTCCCTGTCAGCTGTTTTGGGTTTATTATTGGGGATGGGGTTGAAGTGAGTGATAAAAGTGATCTTAAAGGCTATCTACTTTGTATGAGTATAATGAGGTTTTGTGCAAAATGTTGACCCTAGACCAGTGGTCACCAAACTTTTTTCAGATTGTATATAAAAATTAATGTTAAAAAATAAAATAGAGCAAGCTCAAGAATGAAGTGGACTTGGTGGGAATAAAAGAAAGCAGATTTATTTTTCTTTCTTGCTCTGACCTGAAATTTCAGGTTGGTCCTTAAGCTTTCCCAGTAATTTCAAAGGTTTTAACAAAAGTACTCGTTAAAAATGTCCAGTCCAGACCATTGTTTCTTAGTGTTAATATGTCATCCAATTTAAATGTTCTCCAAACCACCTTGAGCCCTACTTAAACTCAAAAGCTTGCGGTGAGTTGGGATGAGAATGGGAGTGGGAAGTGGGCTCCCTAACGTTCTTCTTCACATCTTCCTCTGCCATGCTGCTTCCTGTCCTCCAGGGACGGGCAGAAGAGCAAGGGGAAATTAGGGCAGACAAGGGCTAGAATGAGAGCATCGTAACTTTTATCAGGGTTCTCTTGGTGAAGTCTACTTCTACACTGTGGAATCTTTTGTCTTTTAGAGCACTTTTGTCAGTTCCATTGAGCTTCCTCCCTCTAGGGCTCTCAGTGCAGTTTGCTGGTACGGGCACTGCCCCACTGACTGTCTGTTTAGACTTCCCCTCAATGCCTGGTCTCTGGTAGAGTCTTCACAACTATATGAAGACCATTTAGGTAAAGTCCATTTCAAGACTCCCTAACAAAGGCCTAAGGGAGAAACATCTGGCCTGCCATGGTGGGAATGTGACTTGTTCCTATAATCGGATGCTATCTTCACTCTGCTACTGCAAGTCACTCTAGTCAGCCTCACTCTTACAGAATTCTTCTGAACTAAGCCCCTATGTTCCTCAAACTACAGAGGTACTTAGCAATCTCAGTGTGGTTCTTTGAAGTCCTTGTTTGATTAGAGGCCACGGAGGAAGAGAAGATACCCTAATCTTCCAATACTTCTCTCCATAAAGAAATTCTATCTACACTCTCTCTGATGGATTTTCTACCTTTCCGTCATGTCATGCATTCCTCACCTGAATAATGAGCCAATGGTTACTAGACTGGTTTCTCTGTTTCTTAGCATATCTTGCATAGCTATCTGATCTGGAATCTATTTTTTCAGGTTTTTGAGTCTAACCCTAAAGACAGTAAGGAAATTTGCATTCAATATTCTGATATATTTACTATCATATTTACTCACATGTCAATTATACAGACAACTGAACTAAGGTAATATACAAAAACTGGAGTATATTTAAGAATTAAAAGAAGATGAAAAATATTTAAAAATGTATTTAAACATTATTTAATTAACAACAAAACACTATTTTATCTCAGTAAAACTCTTAATACTTTCCTACTGATTATAAAATGATTGACTTTTTTTTTAATCTCTTGGAAAAAAATCCCTTGAAAATCTTGGATATAGTCTCCGTGATACAGTGATTAAATAGATTTTAAGTACAATTTATGTATTTATTTATTATAATTATTTTTGCTAAGGAATATTAGCCCTGAGGTAACATCTATGCTAGTCTTCCTCTATTTGTATGTGGGTCACTGCCATAGCATGGCTAATGAGTGGTATAAGTCTGTGCCCGGAAACCTAATAGGTAAACCTGGACCACTGAAGCGGAGCATGCAGAACTTAACCATACACCATGGGGCCGGCCCCCAATTTATTTTTATACTTGATATTAATGACTTCTATAACTGAAAGACAATAGCTCCCCAAAGTACAGAGATATAAAGAGAAGAATTACATGGTTGGTTGTGCTTACTATATTATTAAATCATGATGCATACCTTTCAGTTATATCTACCAACTATGTCATAATTTTTATTTAATTTTTATCTTTAAAATTTCTGTCTTTTCTTATATAGATCACCTTTTCTCGTAAGTTGGAAAGGCTTACAATTTAGTGTATTTTAACAAAATGGGTTCAAAATACATGGAAACTTTTTCAAGTATAGATTAGAAGATTCTGTTTCCATTTTTGGTGTGCACATATGAAAGTTTGTGTGGTTGCAAAATCACAAAACAATCAAAAGACTTCCAAGCATCTGTTTTCTAAATAATTTCCCTTTGCGTAAGTTTTTTTTAATAGCAGCAGTTGTCTCATTCCTTGTTCAAACTACACATCTGACTCAAAGGGCAAGATTGAATGCTCATTTTTCAAAATTATTTTCTAAGTTGCATGGTTTTGACAACCAACCATCATTAGAAATATTAAATACTTATTTCTTTTAATAGCGGTCTTTTAAAAATAAAAGCGAATAATTGTTTTATCACTGTATATTTTATTTATTTATTTTTACAGTGAGATGACCAGTGAACCTCGTGTAATACAAAAGATTCTTATAGTCTCTCTCTCAGTCAGAACATATTTTCATAATTATTATTAAGTTGTCTTCACTGGGCTGTTTCTAGAACCTGCATAATTCTAGTCTCAAATTATTTGCTTTAATAGCTTCCCGGCTATTGGACTAACTTCCAAGGGTTGTTATAGTTCCTAGACTTACTCTGGAATCTCTCTCTCTCAATTCTTGCCAGATAATCTGTTCCATTAGTGTTTAGCCTTGCAAATTTAATTTTTTTTTTCTCCCTTAAAGCTTTTCTTTCTTCACTTACTACTGTTCAGGACATGCTTTTGTGGATATGTTGTTTCCTTAATAGCTCCCTTAGTTGTTATTTTTATATGTGAAATGCTATCTAGCAAATGCATATATAAGCTAAGAAAGGTTGGAAAAAATTGTACTTTATTTATTCAACTCTACAACAAAAACGACAATTTGTTCAAATATGCATTTCTTCAAAATTTCAGCAATATTTTCAGTGCATCCGACAACACTATTTGCAAACAAAATAATACAGTTTAATTTAGTACCAAATCATTTGCCATACATTGTCTCAGTCATTTTTACTGTGTCAGGAGGAATTAGTGTTTCCTCAAGGGAAAGATTTTGTCTTTCCTGAGGAAAAGACTTCAAAAGAGACTGAATGTTTACTTAAAAACTATCTTGCTAACTGTAATGGTGTTATTTTAATATTATTACTTATATCTCAAAGCAAAACATACATGTAAAACAAATTTCCTCTGTATCTCAAGTGACCTCTAGATAATTCTAAAACTTTCACCAATTTCCTATTAGATCTGACGATTTATTTTAACCAGTACTGTGGTTGATGAGAAGTTTGTACTTAATGAAGAGTAAACAAAGTGTTAGCGTGGTCGTGCTCTTGTTGCTGACTTGGGCTTCCATTATAAGTATTATCTTAAATTTATGGTTTATGTGCAATAATCTTTTTAAACCACATCATCAGTTTAGGGATGTTAGTTTGTTTAGAACTTTAGAGCATAACCCATAAGTCCACCTAGCATGGCCTACATAATCTTCCATGTTTCAATATGCTGAAAGTAAACAAGAGTGAGGGTGTTTCAACCACTCCCCTGGAGAACGCCCCTCTCCCCTCAGGATAACTTTATGGCACATCACATGTGATGGTCTGTCCTACAGACTGCATGAGGGCCCAGAGTCATTCCATATATTCGATATCACTAAAGCCTTTTTTCTTGTTTTTGGATTATATTCTCTAATATGCTCTTTGTGCTCACTAGCAATTTTTGTACATCCCATGGTGTCTTCTTCCATTCAGCCTGTTATAACAAAATGCCACAGACTGAATGGCTTATAAACAACAGAAATTTATTTCTCACAATTCTGGAAGCTGGGAACTCCAGGATCAAGGTGCCCACATGATTGCCGTCTGGTGAAGTTTCCCTTCCTGGTTCATAGCTGGCACCTTTTTGCTGTGTCCTCACATGGTGGAAGGGCTAGGGAGCTCTGTGGGATCTCTTTTATAAAAACACTAATCCCATTCTTGAAGGCTCCACCATCATGTCCTGCACACCGCCCTGAGGCCCCACCTCCTAATACCAATGCCTAATACCTAAAACTTCTTAATATCTTCAGAGGTTAGGATTTCAACATATGAATTTGAGAGGAGACACAACGTTCAGGTCATAGCACCTGATGTGCACACGTCACACTTTTTAGAATTTTGTTCTAGATCAAACTCCTCCAGAGATGGGGAACTCACTTCTAAACAAGAAAATTATTCTCACAACTCTGAGAAGTCCTCACTGCTGGACATTCCATCCTCATACTGATCCAAAATCTCTGTACTGATAGCTTTCACCTGCTAATCCTAGGTCAGCCAAACATGGCAGACAGAGAATGAGAACCCCTTAAATACTTCATTATTTATCTAATGCACATCATTTGAGTTGCCAAATGTTTGAATGGCTGAAATACTTATCAACTTCGTCTAAACATTGATTTCTTTCATGTATTTTCAAAATAATTATCTAATAAAGTATAAATGATAGGTTAGTATTACATGACAATCTGTTCTGAAACTCCATTTCATCCCTTAATTCACTAGTAGAGAAATTTTGTAATTCTTCAGGACAGTTTTTCTGAATTGATCCACAGATATTCTGAAACTTAGATCTCTTTAGCTGTTTCGATTCAGTTGGAAAGAACTCACTTCCTCCCTGTATGGATAGTACCTACACTAAAAATTGTTCCTTCATTTCCATGACATGAACTGATGCTGTCTGTGAGGCGAAGGCTTACTCTTGAGCCTTTAACGTTAAACTGAGATCAGGGAAGACACTCAGCTGGAGGGTTTTGTTATGAATGCCATACAAAAGGTGATACCTCAACATATCATCTCAAAAACTCCCCAAATTTGCCATAATGTAACGATGGACGTAACCTGACGAGAGCCCACTGCTTCTGGAGGTGTGATTTTAGGCTCTGAACAATAAAGATGAGAACAGTGAAAGGCACACAGTCAAAAAATCCCACATATTCAGCAAATGTTGTAATTCTAGAGGTAGCAGTATTAGTGATTGTCCTTATTAAGGGTTTGTTTGGGCCTTATAGACTTCTAAAAGCACAGCATATTTTTCTGTAGGTTTTTTTTTTTTTCTTGAAGACAAACTCTCAGCACAGTGGTTTCTCATCTGGTGACCTGAGAGTGAACTCCCCAGTGGGTTTTCAATAGCTGCTGTAAGAACAGGGTCTGTTTACTTTTCATGACAAGGCCGTAAAAATGGGTTTATTCTAGTTGTGATTATATCTCCTTTACCCATTCACATAAAACTAGGGTGACCTTATGAAATGCCCCCAAACTGGAGCCTTTTAAGAGTGACAGCATATGCTAATAGCAGTCAAGGTAGGACAAGAGGCGTAAACCAGGACTGCCTCAGGCCAGCCTGGATATCTGATCATCCTATGTAAAATGTGTGATGGCCAGCAAGAAACAGCCAGCGAACCCCAGGCTTTCCACAAAAGTGCTCCCCTAACCTGACTACATCAGAATCCCTGGGCTGCTTGTTAAAAATGCTGATGCCCTGGCCTCACTCCCTAAATGATTAGATTGTCTATATTTTTAAGTCCCTGGGTGATTCTGACGGCAACAGCAGTCAACTAAAACTAGTGTAGGCTCCTTCCCGTTGAAATCCCTCTACATTTGTATCTCACGGTGGAACTGCCATGCACACTTAACCTCTTTATCCTCCATCGTTTTTTTAAATCTAAGAAGCATATTTTCCACATTTTAAAATCCAGATACATCTTAGAATTGATGGCATCTTAAAATCAGGACATCATTTTCAGTGTCTGTGCATTCATGGACTCAGTTTGTTCCCGGAGGCATAACTGAACTGTAGCCCATGGATATTGGTTTTTTCAGTCAATAAACTGTTTGAAGATCAAATGAAGGAAGAATGTGAGACCTAGTTGTGTCTGAGGATTTTCTATTGACATCCTCAGATAAAATTAAGAAAACAGAAGCATCAAATTTTACATAATGGGTGTTACCAAACCTGAAAAAATTTTCCTGGAGGCAGTACTGGGGGGCTCATTTAAGAAATGTTTCATTACTGGTGAGTTTGATGGCACCAGAGGATGATACTCTGTAGGAAAACTCAGGCCTTCATGACTGAATTGAAGAATGATTCAGAACGATTGGATACAGGGTGAAGACGTTTTAAGAATTTCTTAAAACAATTATTTACCCTAACTTTTCCTTTTAATGTGCAAGAATATGATAAAAATCTAAGTGTGGATAAGTCTAAGAGTTCTTTCAATTAAAAATAACCAATTCAGGGTGGGAGAAAGGGCAAAATGGTGAAGGAGATTAAGAGGTACAAACTTTCAGTCATAAAATAAATAAGTCAAGGGGATGCAATGTACAGCATAGGGAATATGATCAACAATATTGTAATAACTGTGTCTGGTGACAGATGGTTGCTAGTCTTATCAGGGTGATCATTTCATAATGTATATAAATGTCAAATCACTATGATGTACACCTGAAACTAATATAATATTGTATGTCAACTATACTTCAATTAAGAAGCAAGGACAATTAAAGATAGAAAAATAATAAAAATAGCACATTCAAAGTGATAAAAAGTATGATGTTTATTGTTTATTTGGCAGATTTTTTTTATTTCTCAGTGGTACATAAAAAATGTTGTATTGTAATTGATAGTGTCCGAGACTTGATGACACATGGTATAGGCACTAGACAAAAAGAAAAAATAAGTTAAAATTTTTGACAGTTTTGCGGGCTCTTCCACTCAGGGAGTGAAGATGTAACAAGGAGCATTGTAATCAGTTCTTCTCAGCTTCTCTGTACCTCTCATGATGTGAACATTTCCTCACAAAGTGTGTTAATTCAGTGTTAAAGGTTTTTTAAGTATGTTCCTTTAAAATAAGCAAAGTAATTATCTGAAGCTCTATCCAGAATGTTCTATGTTAGGAAAAGATTAGCTGGGTGATTTAATAAATTTTCAAGGGTAGTTTTGAGGCTGCACAGACCAGAACAAGCCAATGCCTGTGTAAGACATGACTACACTGTACAACCACACACACACACACACACGCACACACACACACACAAGAAGTAACTCCACTCCCTGCCAAACTTAATAGGAGGTTTGCAAAGTTGTAAACCACCAAAAACAGCCAAGAAGAGGGCATTCAGGTCTGCATAAGTAGAACATTTGGTCCCTGCCCTCATCTTCCACAACTTTCCTCTCCAGTTGTGTTTCTTTTCAGCCTATACAGGAGAGCCCAGCTGCCAGCAGACAACAGGCTGAACGGCAGCCAGCCGCTTTATAACTGTGTTAGCCAGAAGCCCTCATGAGAAATATTTTTCCTGGAAAATAAATTATAACATGTCTAAGTGGTGCCTGACAAAGCTAAACAGGAGGCATGCTGCTCTATTGCAAATTCATCTGCAGTCTCTGGGTAGAAAGACAAATAAAAGCACTTCATCAAAATCAGTCACAGAAACCCAGGAATACCCATAGGAGACCACTAAACTCTAAATACCAATCAATTTCTCCAACTTTTTTTGTCAAACTTACAAGTCCTTTTAAGCACTGTCTTCTTGAACTGCCAGGCAGCAGCAAGCTGATGTGGAGACAGATCAGAAGGAGTACAGTTTGGGGGCCTTCTCTGACACAGTGGTTTATCTAGCTGAGGACCCTTATTGCTGAAGGGATTTTTCAGCCTTAGAGTATCAGTTAAGGTTAAGGCTAAAAGCCTGCCTTTACTTCTATATATTCACAATATCTCTGCTTGAAGAGGTTTGCCTAAATAGACTAGGAAACAATATAAATAGAAAGTGCTTTAAGAAGCTACCCTTCTGACTCAAATTTATAACTGCAACTCTGAGAGTAACTCAACATGTAGCCTGTACTTAGCGTTACATATTTTAATATTTGCTGGTCCCATAACAACCACAATTGCACTGGGGGAAGGTATGATTTAATAAGATGCTAGTCTCAGTATTAGCCTTGATTGAATCCAGGTCTTATGATGGTATTTATCAAAGTATTTATGATGCGCTAATTATGCTTAAGACACTTTGCTAGGTACAGCAGGGATGCATCATAATCTCTGCCTTCAAGGAGTTTATATTTTCATTCAGGAACCTAACAGTCAGAAGAGATGGTTTTTCTCCAGGCTATGCATTTGACTAGCTGTGTGACCATGGAAAAGTCACTTAGCTTTTCTTAGAGAAGCTTTGGCCATGCAATTTACATATAAAGAACCTCATTTTGGACCATAGATCGGAAGAGTAAAAGAACGGAAGGAAGATGGACTTTGAGGCATCGGAATATGGAAAGCTTAATCATGATGATAAGGATGGAAAGAAGTGGATGGATCCATGAAATATTTTGGAGAGAGACCCAAGAGTTCTCCCAAACATTACTTGCGAGGCTAAGGGTGTCCTATTAAATTTACACTGATTCTGTGGAGCCATAGAATGTCATTTAATCTCACTGGACATCAGTCTTCTCAATAATCAAATAGAGGTGATACCCCTATGGCCCATCTCTCTCCCAAGAATATACTAAGCAAAAACAGATAATAGGTGTGAAAATAGTTGGAAAGAAAAATTATTTTCAGATGTGCAAGGCAATATTATTATTTGCAGAAAGGTTTTCAGTGCTAAGGATCCAGGTAAGTGGGCCACTCAGCTTTTAAATGGTCTCCTCTAATAACTGCAGCCATATGTAATTTACATAATATAAAATTAAAGACACTAAATTAGAAGAATTAGAAAAATATGACTATTTTCTTAAATGCATCACATTCAAATTAGAGAAATCTAAGGCCCAATAGCACAAGGTCAAAGTAATCTTACTCAAGCCTGACTTCAAATTGCCTTAATTTATGAAATAGATTTATCCATGAGGACATTTCTAAATGATGTTATGCTCGAGAAATATCCATGAAATTAGAGTGTCTATATGTTGATAAACTCTAATTTGGCCCAGATTGTACTAGAGTTATTAATTTTTCCCCGTGGCTAATAACAAAACATAGTTATGTTAATAGTATACAGTAATCTGATTTAAAAAAGAAGAAAATATGTGTTCTTTGCACACATATGTGAACCACTGGGCTGACCTACGGCATGACTTAGGTCAGACAGAGGAGCTCTTGTTGTATGAGTACAATTGGTTAACAACAACAAATGAAAAACGAAAGTCATTTCAGATAGCTGGGAAATGTTTTCAAGTTTCATCTTGAACAATAAAATGCCCAGTAAAGTAAAAGATTAGCTGTTCATATTTTTAAAATGTAGGACAAAAAAGGCAATTGTGGTCTGGTTTTTTGAAGAATGACTCAGCTGCAGATTTCTTAACTGTGTAAAGTTATAAATAATTCCATAAAATGGTTTCTTTCTTAAAAAGTAAAAGTTAGTAACTCTGCCAATATTGAACACATGTTTTATGACTCTCACGTAGCTCTATCATTCAGAAACTCACCTGTTTTTGGTCATATAATAATATATATCTTCATACACGCTATGAAAAATCTCATAGTTAAAAACTGGCTTGGAAACAGGAAGCTTATCAAAAGTTTTATAATTAAAGCAAAATTTAAGTAAATGGTTTAAAACATGCTTCATAGACGTTGGTTCCATGAGCAATCCTCAAACCTACAAGATCTTTTTTTATGTTGTACATTTCTCTCTTAGTAGCAAACTATGCTATTTTAAAAGCACTAGAATATATAAGAATTTGATGGCAATTATGACAAAGGGTGGATTTGACATAGCCTGGTTGGTTAATGTTAATAAAACGGATTTGTTTTATAGCTGCAGGAATATTGCTCTATACCTAAATGTATGTGTAGTTTAGACTCAGAAAGATTGGAACCAGGAACTGGAAAGTCATCAGCAACCTTGGCATACTCCGAATTTCTGGTTTATTCTTTTTGTTTGTGTGTTTTTTCCTCACCATACAGTGGCTTTCTCTAATTTTTGCTTGCTTGTTTTGATTTTTGTTTTTCTTGCGTGAGAACAGGAATTTTGTTGTTGTTAACACCACTAACCAACTGACTTGAACCCCAGTGACCCAACTCAAAAATATCTCTTTAAAAAACCTTGGTTAGTCCACTGTGCGAGAGGTATGTACTCTTCTCAACTGGTTTGGCTGGGGAGGTGAGCTCATGTTGTCCAAACGTGTAGAAGCGAGTGGGAGGAGGAGAAATTTCCTAAAAGTTGTAATTGGGCTGGGCAGATGCCCAGAAATGTTCTACTCCATTGTTAATTCACCAGTGTTTATTTTCATGGGACGTAAATGTTAAAATGCTGGTGGCTCACTGCCAGAGTTATTTCTTGGTCTGTTTTAGCTTCTCTGTGATAAGTGTATTATACATATGAAAAGGGAAACTTCAAAGAATGAGAATCACATTATTTCCATTTGGGACCACGTTTGAAATGTGGCCAGTCAATAATCAACTACAGTTAGTTCCTATACATTGACGATAGTTAGTATCTGGGGAAATTAATCAAAAATAGTATTTCAATTAGCAGAAGAAACAGGATGGATTTGAATCTTTTCTTCTTTTGAGGAGATTGACCCTGAGCTAACATCTGTTGCCGTCTTCCTCTTTTTTTTTCTTTTTTTCTCCCCAAAGCCCCAGTGCATAGTTGTATATCCCAGTTGTAGGCTCTTCTAGTTCCTCTACATGGAATGCCTGCGACACCATGGCTTGATGAGCAGTGCACAGGTCCACACCCAGCATCAGAACCAGCAAACCCTGGGCTGCCGAAGCAGAGCTCACGAACTTAACTAGTCCTCTATGGGGCTGGCCCCTTGAGTCTTAAATAATTGTAGCAAGTCTCTAGAGAAAAGAAATTTTGTAAAAGAGTATTGTCGGAGACCAGGAGGAGGGGAGAAAACTAGACTTTTGTTGCATATTTCAAGTATCAGCCTAAACGGTTAACTGAAAATCAGGAACTTCAGCTCAGTTCTAAATATATATAAATCATTTCCCAAATCCTAAATAACCATTATGGTTACAGTTATCATTATTGAAATTACTCCTATGTGTGAAATAGGATGCTTGTTTACCTGCAATATTTCATAAAATTCTATGGAGTGGAGGTATATTTTATATTCCCATTTGAACGTCAGCACATTTAAAAGTTGCTTGTGAAAGGCTGTGAAACTAGGGAATAAAAGAGCAAGAATTCCAACCCAATTATATCTGAAACCAGAGCCTAGTTCTTCGCCCTGTGTTATACCACCTTCAGGTTTTTTAAATGCTTACTCATATTTTTAAAAAAATCTGTCAGATACATATAAAAGGGTTTATCATATCTATCCCTTTCTTTCTATATGAGATTCTGTTAATTGCTTCTAAGTGTAGTATTTAATGTTTAACATTTTGTCATACGTTAAAAAATTATACCAAGAGTTTTTACTTATTGTTTGCAAATGTTTTTCCTATGACTCCAAATATTATCAT